>NC_054411.1:21936777-22198685 GCF_017976425.1 Toxotes jaculatrix
GCATAAAGCAAATCTAAAGTCTTGTTTTCTCTTGTGGGACATTTGATAAACTGATAAAACGTGGGGAGAGTTTTGGATAGAGTGACTGTAATCACAATGAATGCTCCAGGGTGTTTTGTGAGGAGGTCCACTGTGACGGAATGGATGACGTCACAGAAAGCTTCGACTTTCCCGGAAGGGGGGATGTAAACAGAGATGGCAATGACATTTGTAAATTCCCTTGGGAGATAATATGGGCGCAGTCCGATGGCAATGAGCTCAATATTGGGGCTACACACGCTTTTTAACCTTCCTCTTGTGTTAGTTTCGTGTTACCATCTCTTATGTTAACGGGTCAGTTTTGACCCGTGTCATAAATCAGCTGTAAAATACACTAAAAACAACTATCTATCATCCGGTTTGTTTCTCATCTCTTGGTTACCTTGTTAGGCTTCCTTATCCATGAAAATATTGGTTTTAATAATTTTGGTGTGGGCCTCTGGGCCTTTTTTTTTGTCAGTATACCCGTCGATTTCAATTAAAAAACAATCTAAAATGAACCTCAAGAGAATCATATAAATAAATAAAAGGTTGTTATGTCACCTGACTATTACTGAGGGGATTTAGAACACATCTCTTAAATAAATTTGTTTTATTTTTTTCATTTTAATATTATTAACTATAGTAACATCTATGGTGTTACGGATCAATTTCAACCCATATATAATTATTTTAAGAAAAAGGCAAAAAGTCTCTTTTTTTTTAAGCAAATCAAACCAACAGAAATCAATTACTTGTTCCAACACTAATAAAAAACAAAATCAGAGTAAAAGTCTGTGTGCAAGAACATGCAGGTGTATGCGTGTGTTTAGATGCATGTATGGCAAAAAGTGACACTTTTAGTGTGTTCTTTGCAGAGATATTTGTTGCAGTTGAAGCACAGTACATTTGTCTTTCTGTCCTTACTGCTTGGGCAGACCTGACACCTCTTTCTTTTAGAATCAGGTGGCCTGAGTGGGGTTGTGGTTGTGGCTGTTGTGGATGATGTTGAGGCAGGGCTGGCTGAGGAGGGTGCTGGCACAAGAAAACCTTGTGATTCTAGGAGTCATTTTGATGACATTTGCAGCAGCTGCCCTGCCATGTACATCAGGGGGTACTGAGCTCCAACAGATCTTATCATTTTTGGACTTGAATCTTTCAGCGGGAGCAGCTTCAGCACCAGTGACCTCCTCATCAGACTCATCAGATGTGTCTGTGTCTTCTGGATGATACTCCACATTGTCTTCCTCCTCAGAAACCTGCTCATCCGAATCACTATGCTGCTCTGTGTCCTCTCCCTCATTTTCACCAAAAATATTATCCAGAACTTGGCTCACTGAAAATCTTCTTCTCATTTTTGCATGCTACAAATTGGAGATGTTTAGTTCCTGTCTTCTTCTGCAGGTCCATGTCCCGGACATGCCTGTCTTTGTTTGTTTTGTTTTTGTGCAGGTATACTGGAAAACAAGGCAAAATGAGAATCCTCTAAAGCTCACATGATTGGGAGAGGAGCTGACTGTCAGTGTGTTGGTTGACAGTGAATTTATGATTTCAGTTTTGGCTCTAATTATTGCTTTATTATCTTATTTTTATAACTGGGTCGAAACCTACCCTAACAACACAAAGGTCATAATTTCAACTAGAGCATTTTATAATTTAGTGAAAACATTTTTTTTTGTTTTATTTTGTTGAAATAGAGGTTCCTGCCAAAGTCATAAAGCCTTGATGCAATAAACAAATTTATATGGTTATTTTATGCATTTAAAACCTAAAAACGGGTTGGTGCCAACCACAATACAAGACGAAGGTTAACGTGGATATGCCCCAGATTGCACCAGCAGGAGTTTACCAGCACAGCAAGTCCCCCTCCTCTGCTCTTGCCGCTCATAGCGGTGTCTCTGTCGGCCCAAATGGTGTGAAAGCCGGGTAGAGCCACGGCTGAATCCTGCATCTGATCCTGTAACCAAGTTTCACAGAAGCACATAATACTGCACTCCCTGTACTCTCTGCGTGTCCTGATGAGCACTTCCAGTTTATCCATTTTATTTGCCAGAGACCGCACATTTCCCGTAATGATCACAGGGATGCAGGGTTTAAATCTCCTCTGCTTCAGACGCCGTTTAACACCCGACCGACAGCCCCTTCGTTTCCTCCTCCATATCTCCACCGGTATGGTGAAATTTCCTCCATGCAAAAGGCTTACTTTTTTCAGTGCAATCAGCTCATCTCGGGTGTAAACCATGCCCGAGTTACTGCAGACAGAGCTTCCCATAGTAAGGAGTCCCAGCACAAAGCACAGAAATAAGAAGTGTCCGATCCACCAAACTGTCACCATTGTATCTCCAAACTGTGCAGTTAAAGTTTAAAAACTGAAGGATTTCTCAGAGTCTCTAAAATCTCACACAAACACTATTAAAAAGGACAAAAAAACACAAACAAACAAACGCTGCTAAGACATGCAGCCGCGCACGGCGCAAGATCTCCATGGTTCACTGTTGGGACTGTATTGGACAGGTGATGAGCAGTGCCTGGTTTTCTTCACACATACCACTTAGAATTAAGGCCAAAAAGTTCTATCTTGGTCTCATCAGACCAGAGAATTTTATTTCTCACCATCTTGGAGTCCTTCAGGTGTTTTTTTTAGCACACTCCATGCGGGCTTTCATGTGTCTTGCACTGAGGAGAGGTTTTCCTGACTTTCTAGAACTTTCTCCCATCTCCCGACTGCATCTCTGGAGCTCAGCCACAATGATCTTTGGGTTCTTCAAACCTTCTTTATGATCAGAAGAAATGGATAGCACCCGAGTTAAATATATGAGGGTCACAGCAAAGGGTCTGAATACTTATGGCCATGTGATATTTCAGTTTTTCTTTTTTAAATAAATCTGCAAAAATTTCAACAATTTTGTGTTTCTCTGTCAATAATGGGCGCTGTGTGAACATTAATGAGGAAAAAAAAAGAACTTAAATGATTTTAGCAAATGGCTGCAATATAACAAAGAGTGAAAAATTTAAGGGGGTCTGAATACTTTCCGTACCCACTGTATCTAGTCGGGTGTGTGGAGAGAGGACGGGAGGATGAGTACAGGGGCCTTGTGGAGAGTTTTGTCAGGTGGTGTGAGGAGAATCACCTGCAGCTGAACGTGGCCAAGACAAAGGAGATGGTGGTGGACTTTAGTAGGAGTCAGTCCCCGCCCTCTCCTGTCTGTATTAGTGGGAAAGACGTAGGAATAGTGACTTCCTATAAGTTCCTTGGTGTTCACCTGGACAACAAACTGGAGTGGTCCACAAACACTGATGCTGTCTACAGGAAGGCCATGAGGAGACTTTACTTCCTGAGGAGACTCAGGTCCTTCAGTGTTTGCAGCAGGATGCTCCACATGTTCTACCAGTCTGTAATGGCGAGCACCATCTTCTTTGCTGTGGTGTGCTGGGGTGCTGGCATTAAAGCAAAGGATGCCAACAGACTGGATAAACTCATTAAAAAGGCAGGGTCTGTTGTTGGCTTTAAACTTGCCAACCTGAAGGAGGTGGCGAGGGACAGAATGCTGTCAAAGCTGAGGACAATCATGGACAGTCCCTCCCACCCACTCCATGAAACTGTGAACAATCTGGGAAGCAGCTTCAGCAACAGACTTCTGCTACCACGGTGCTCTAAGGAACGGTACAGGAAGTCATTCCTGCCGTCCGCCATCAGACACTATAACACATCTGTGTCTGTGCTCACAAACCTGGACTAATACATCATCTAGGGTGCGCTATAAATATCAGTTACATTTACTGTATATATATATATACACACATATATGTATGTGTGTATATATGTGTGTGTGTGTGTCTGTATGTGTATATAAGACCCCCTCCTGTATATATTGTATTTCTTTTACAAATTTATTTTTCCTTTATAGAGTGTATTTATTGTCTCCTTGTGACTGCTGCTACAAACGAATTTCCCCACGGGGATTAATAAATTATCTCTATCTCTATCTATCTATCTATTTGTCTGTGAATGTTCTCATTCATCCTATCTATCTATTTTACACTGAATTTGATCTAATGGCTGTGTAGCCAATGAAATTCCAGTCACGGGGACGTGTCACATGTTGGTGTTGCGGAAGGAGGCTGGGCTACAAGACTGTGCATAAACAAATATACTGGATGTCAGCTAGTCGTGCGTATGTGCGTAAAAACAGTAGTGATTTTCTTATGGCTCGGCTCACTAAAAAGTGCCGGTAAGTTTAATAAATACCTAGGACTGTAACTACAACTAATTATAAGCTTTGTCAAACAAAAAGGTTTTAAGCTTAATTTTAAAATTAGAGAGGGTGTCTGCTTCCCGAAACCAAACTGGCAGTTGGTTCCACAGGAGAGGGGCCTGATAGCTAAAGGCTCAGCCTCCCATTCTACTTTCTACATTCTACATACTACTACATAACAGCCGAAGGTGGTGGATGGGCAGTGAAAGTGTGTATTGCCTTTTTTTTCCAACATATTGATATTGACTTGTTAAAACCCTCTTCCCAGCTAATGAGTTTAACCAGTTTTTTAACAGGTTTGATTCCAGCTCCCCCCCAACTGTGCCCCCACTTCTCCTCTGAGTGACCAGTGGACTTCTTCACACTTCCCAGGGCCCCTAACACCTCCGCCATCTTCCTCCCCCTCCCCTCCCCAAACAGACCCCAGCATCTCCCCCTCCCCCCAGATAGGACTAACTATCACATCCAGCCAGGTGAGGAGACAGTTGGAGAGGCTCAACCAGGGAAAGGCTGCTGGACCTGATGGCATCAGCCCACGGGTGCTGAGGAACTGCTCCAGCCAGCTGTGTGGAGTGCTGCAGCACTTGTTCAATCAGAATCTTGCTGTGCTGTGGAAAACATCCTGCCTGGTCCCGGTGCCAAAGAAGAACCACCCTGTGGCACCACAGTACGGGTCATGTTCTTCGACTTCTCTTCTGCATTCAATTAAATTAGAGAAGATGCAGGTGGAGGCTTCCCTTGTCTCATGGATTGAGGACTACCTGACAGGCTGACCACAGTTTGTGAGGCTGCAGAGCTGTGAGTCTGACCTCCTGACGAGCAACACCGGGCTCCTCAAGGAACTGTCTCCCTTTCTATTCACCACCTACACGGCTGACTTCCAGTACTCTTCACCTGTCACCTCCAGAAGTACTCGGATGACACAGCCATAGTCGGGTGTGTGGAGAGAGGACGGGAGGATGAGTACAGGGGCCTTGTGGAGAGTTTTGTCAGGTGGTGTGGGGAGAATCACCTGCAGCTGAACGTGGCCAAGACAAAGGAGATGGTGGTGGACTTCAGTAGGAGTCAGTCCCCGCCCTCACCTGTCTGTATTAATGGGAAAGAGGTAGAAATAGTGACTACTTATAAGTTCCTGGGTGTTCATCTGGACAAAAAACTGGAGTGGTCCACTCCAGCAAAGGATGCCACCAGACTGGATAAACTCATCAAAAAGGCAGGGTCTGTTGTAGTGCCACACGATTAATCTAATCGGAATCGCGATGTGACGCTGTGCGATTACGTAACCGCATAAAAGACTGCAATTTGCAATTAAATGTAAACCAATGTGGAGTAATTGATACCACATCCACACGCTGTGGGCAGCCGCAGGTATGGTCACGTGACTACCCGGCTTTCAGCGAACAACAGTGACCGACATGGACACTGAGGAGGACCACAAGGGACAAGCAGAGTTGGTGGCAAAAAAAAATGCTACTTCTGTTGTATGGCAATACTTTCGATTCGGGTATGACGACCCTGAACAGCAAGACGTGCTGTGTAAAACCTGCAAAGCTAAAGTCGCAATGTCCCGAGGTAATATGACCAATCTCTATCAACATTTGAGACAATACAGAGAAAAATTTGATGAGTGCATGCAAATAAAAGCCCAACCAAAAACTAAAAACTGCCTGAAAGAACCACAACAGACAATCAGATACATTTTGGAAATATCTTTATTTTCAAACTTTTATTTAATTTTTGATATCAAGTTATTTGGAACAGTCTGTAATCTTCAGGTTTTGTATTTTTTGTGTCTCATTGTTCTATGTGTTGTCCTTGATATTCAAACAAGTGGACTCATGAGACCATTCATTTATAATATCGTAATCGCAATCGCAAATCGCAATATTGTCCACAATAATTGCAATCGCACATTTTCATCAAATTGTGCAGCACTAGTCTGTTGTTGGCTTTAAACTTGCCAACTTGGAGGAGATGGCGAGGGACAGAATGCTGTCAAAGCTGAGGACAATCATGGACAGTCTGGGAAGCAGTTTCAGCAACAGACTCCTGCTACCACACTGCTCTAAGGAACGGTATAGGAAGTCATTTCTGCCATCCGCCATCAGACACTATAACTCATCTGTGTCTGTCAGTGCTGTGCTCACAAACCTGGACTAATGCATCATCTAGGGCAGCGGTTTCCAAAGTGTGAGGTGCGCCTCCCCTGGGGGGTGCCAGAGGGATTCAGGGGAGGCGCGGCAAGAGAAAAAATAAACCTGAAAAGACAGAAAAGAAGTGTAAACATCGAGGGGCAAAATGGGGTCTGGGGCGAGCAGAAAACGGAGGAAGTATGACCCTGATTATTTAAAGTTTGGCTTCTCGTGTATTGGTCCTGACGATGCTCCGCTGCCACAGTGTGTTATCTGCAAAGAGGTGCTAGCTAAAGACAGTATGCGATCATGTAAACTCCAGCGTCATATTGAAACAAAGCACCAAAGTTTAACGACCAAGCCGCGGGAGTTTTTTGATCGGAAACGTAATGAATTGCGGTCACAGAAGAAAGTCATCGAGGCGTTTGGCACTGTGACTACCGAGGCAACCGAAGCATCGTACCGCGTAGCGTTACACATTGCGAAGGTGGGGAAAGCCCACAACATTGGTGAGACATTGCTCCTCCCTGCTGCTAAAGATATGTTCGGCACTAAAGGGCGAAGCTACTACAGGTGTTAAAATATGTTTTAAAATGTGTTAAAAACATACAGGTGTTAAAATGTGTTTAAAAAAATTACTTTGAAAACCCCTGATCTAGGGTGTGCTTATAAATCTCAGTTACATTAACTGTATATGTCAGGTGGCAGCTCTGCTGCCTCTGGGGATTGTATTGTTGGTGGTCTCTTTTTCTGTTTGTTTTCTCTTTTTGTCTGTCTGGTTGGTGTGGCCTGGGTTTGGCGTTCTCCTGGCTGGGTCCTCCCTGCTCCTCCTCATCATCAGGACAATTCCAATCACCTGTGCTCATCCTGGTGGCAATCTACCTCCCTCTCGGAGTATAAGAGGCTCAGCTTTCCAGTCGGTCCTCGCCAGATCGTACCGCCATCTTCCCGGTGACTAGATCAATGAGCCTCATGATTTTTTCCTCCTTGTGATAATCGCTTTGAATCTTCTCTTTTGTGGTTTTTGTCGACTTACCTTTTTGCCCCTCTCCTAACCGCTCACGTCTCCCTCCTTACAGA
The DNA here is from genome assembly GCF_017976425.1 of Toxotes jaculatrix. Taxonomy (NCBI): domain Eukaryota; kingdom Metazoa; phylum Chordata; class Actinopteri; family Toxotidae; genus Toxotes; species Toxotes jaculatrix. The sequence goes on from NC_054411.1 coordinate 21,944,264, forward strand.
CTCCGCCGGACTCCCCGTGCTTCCTTCCCTCTGCCTCCACCGACACATCCAAGTTTTCCGGGATACCCCGCCGCCCTTAGTTCTTTAAGTTATTCTTCGACTTCTGTGAATAAACTGTTGATTACTCTCTAAGCTGCCTACGTTCTGCTTTTGGGTCCAGGCCCTGACTGACTCTGAGCATGACAGTATATATGTTATGTATATATGTTATATATATTGTATATGTATATATGTGCAACTGTCTGCTGCTATGTGTGTATGTATGTGTATATAAGACCCCCTCCTGTATATATTGTATTTCTTTTCCAAGTTTATTTTTCCTTTATAAAGTGTATTTATTGTCTCCTTGTCACTGCTGCTACAAATGAATTTCCCCACGGGGATTAATAAATCATCTCTTAATCTTTCAAGACTTTCTAAATGTAATTCATGTTAAACAAAGCAAGTTGCACCTAACTGCAGAAGTTGTTGACATAAACACTTTAGAAAAAGTTTTATTTGCCAGTCTGCCATGGTTGACATGGCAGCCTCACTGAAGCAGTTGAAGAGGAGAATTTCTCTGTTTACCTTGTCCTTGTATTTTCATGGAACTTTCTAGACCTTGGAAATGTAGTTACTCTGAGCAAGTTTCCTTACCCTTGCCAGTCAACTGACTGCTTGATTTTGCACAGTTGTTCATAATATGGTCATGTCAGCTCCATTTACCTAATTATTAGTAAGTGGACCTTTTGAGCTTACTATCTCCCAAAGAGATAGAGAACCTTTTAACAGAACCTGGCTCACATGGGGGACCCTCCTGCCGATGGTCGGGCTGGGTGAAAGGAGGAAAAGGAGGAGAATAGGACAGCTGGGAATGGAGGAGAGGAGGAGAAGGACATGCAGCATATAAAACATGATACAAACAGGGTTGGAAGTGGACAGTGTTAGAGGGCCAGTATTCCAGATTACAGAACAGTTAGTGGATACTGTGTGTACAGCAGATTACAGTTATGATAGGAATCCAGGTATTTATCTCCTTGTGGTGACAATAAGAAAATCTGGCGTGAAAGAACAGCATTCTTGTCTTCTTCCAATAGTATTATGTCCTGCTCCACCAGAACCAGTTGCCTCAACCAGCCATAGGATTGAGATGGATCAGGATGAGAGATGATGCTCAATCTCCACAGCTCAAATGGTGAAACAAGACTCTTCGAGGTCGTTGGGGGACAGGATTGGTGTGGGAGGTGGAGGTGGGGGGTTACGGGGGGCTGAGTTCAATAAGGAAAATGCTGTGGGGAAAAAGCTGTTCCTGAGTCTACTGGTTCTTGTTCAGAGGCTCCTGAAGCGCCTCCTGGAGGGCAGGAGGTTAAACAGACCAAATTTGCAGGGTGAGAGGAGTCTTTGACAATGTTGCGAGCTCGTCGCAGGCAACGTTTCCTCTCTCTCCCGTAGTCCTGTGCTTGTTTCTCTCTGGTCTCTCTTTCTCTGTACCTTTCTGCAGGTGTCTCTGGCTCCGGAGCTGCATGTTCTCTGTCTGTGGTCCTAGCTCCACCCACCTGCTGCTGTTTATTGTCTACAATGATCCATTTCTAACACGTTTAATGTTCCACTCTGCTACAGATAAATTTCGGATTAATATTCTATGCAGACTGTAATGTAAATAATTACCAACCATGACAGCTTTTTGCTGCTCTGTTTCCTATCATAACTGTAATCTGCTGAGCACACATTATCCACTAACTGTTCACTAACTGTAATCTAAATGCTGGACCTCTGACATTGTCCATTGCCAACCCTGTTTGTATTATGCTGCATGTCCTTCTCTTCCTCTTCTCCATTCCCAGCTGTCCTATCTTCCTCCCCTTCCTCCTTTCACCCAGCCTGGCCATCGGCAGGAGGGTCCCCCATATGAGCCAGGTTCTGCTCAAGGTTTCTTCCCGTTAAAAGGGAGTTTTTCCTTGCCACTGTCGCCTTAAGTGCTTGCTCTGGGGTCAGGCTCTGGGTCTCTGTAAAGCGCTTTGAGACAAATTTGATTGTGGAAGGCGCTATATAACTAAAATTGAATTGAATTGACATCTTCAATGGGGGGAAGTGGAGTCCCTGTTATGTATTGGGCAGTTTTCAACATCCGCTGCAGTGCCTTTTGGTCAGCAACTGAACAGTTACCATACCAGACTGTGATACAGCTGGTCAAGATGCTCTCAATCACAGACCGGTAGAAGTTCACCAGAACGGCTGAGGACAGGTGGTTCTTCCTCAGTGTCCTCAGGAAGAAGAGGCGCTGGTGAGCCTTCTTGACCAGGCTGGAGGCGTTGGTGGACCAGGACAGGTCCTCTGTAATGTGGATCCCCAGGAATTTGAGGCTGGAGACATGTTCAGCAGCCATCCCATTGATGTGAATGGGGCTGTGCGTGCCTCTTTTCACCCTCCTGAAGTCCACAATTAGCTCCTTTGTCTTGCTGGTGTTCAGGAGCAAGTTATTGCCGCCGCACCACGTGGCCAGGTGCTGTACCTCCTCTCTGTAGGCAGTCTCATCGTTGTTGCTGATGAGACCAATCACTGTGGTGCCATCTGCAAACTTGATAACGGTGTTGGATAAATTTACAGGCCTGCAGTAATGGGTGAAGAGGGAGTAGAGGAATGGGCTCAACACACAGCCCTGTGGTACGCCGGTGTTGAGTGTGGTGGTGTTGGAGCAGATGTGGCCTGACCTGACATGCTGAGGTCTGTTGGTCAGAAAGTACATAATCCAGTTACAGAGGAAGGTGTCAAAGCCCAGCTCTCCAAGTTTAGTGGTCAACTTGGAGGGGATGGGGATTGTGCATACTGCATCTTCAGTGCTCCTATTGCTGCAATAGACAAATTGGTGAGGGTCCAGTGTGGGCGGGAGGCAGTTTTTGAGGTGAGCCAGGACCAGTCCCTCAAAGCACTTCCTAACTATGGGTGTGAGTGCTACAGGGCAGTAGTTGTTAAGGCTTGCTGGGGAGGAGTGTTTTGGCACTGGCACGATGGAGGTGGACTTGAAGCATGTTGGCACAGCTGCTTGGGTGAGGGACAGGTTGAAAATGTCTGTGAAGACCCCTGCAAGCTGCTCCATGCATGCCCTGAGCACGCATCCAGGAATGCTGTCTGGGCCAGCAGCCTTGCGTGCGTTGATCTGGTTCAGTGCAGTGTAGACATCTGTGGAGGTGAACATGGGGGGCTGATGGTCTGCTGAGGGTGTTGTCATAGACAGATAGTTCCCAAAATTCCCATTATGTTTCTTCTACAGCGAGCTAACAGGGTAACTGGGTAAACATCTAGTCAGCTGTACACATGGGAGAAGCTTCTGAATGAGCAACATAGCGAAGAATACTGAAGCAATGAACAAACCATCAGCCAGGAAAGTAAGAACTCCTGGCCCTTTATTGCAATACATGAGTTTTGTGAGTCTCCTGTGTCATCATTGCGGAAGATGCTTTTGTGAAACAAAGGCCTTGTTAATCCACTACAAACTAAATGATAACCAAGCAAACTGTCTTGAAGACGGTAGTCTTGTGGTTTATGACACAAAAACATGAAACTTCCGGAGCTGTAGGAGACGGCTGCCTTACCAGCGTCTCCTACACACCCAAGTGTTTTTTTTCTTCTATTTAACTGTTTTATCGCTATTTTATGTTACTTTTTCTTACGTATCCTATGGATATTTTGCATTCTAACATGGCACTGCCATGCAACAGCCGTCTCGTCTATTCAAGAGAGGAACTTTTTGCACTAAAGACCAACGTCGGAATGCAGCATAACGTGCCGGCAGAGTTGAGGAGGAAGTTCAGAGGCTGCAAGGCAGGAGCGAAGCTAAAGGCTACACAAAGACGCTTCAAGCCAGCGATCCCCTCTATTTTAATGGGGAACGTCAACTCATTACCGAACAAGATGGATGAGCTGCTTGCACTGAACAACCAACGGAGTTACCGTGAGTGCAGCTTATACATCTTCACAGAGACGTGGCTCACCGATGTGATACCGGACGCTAACGTGGATCTACCGGGTTTTACTACTGTGAGAGCCGACAGAGACACGAACGCTTGCGGGAAGAGCAGAGGTGGAGGGGTTATCAGCTATGTGAACAAATGTTGGTGTTGCCCGGGACATGTCTCAGTGAAAAAGGTACTGTGTTGTAAGGACTTGGAGCTGCTAGCCGTTAGCCTGCGGCCATATTACTTGCCAAGGGAGCTTAGTCACGTGATCGTACTCGTTGTTTACATTCCGCCGAGCGCAGATGCATCAGCTGCCTGTGAGAAGATACACACAGTGACTGCGAGACTACAGACTAGGCACCCTGATGCGTTTATGGTCATATCTGGGGACTTTAACCACGCTACCCTGGACTCTACCTTGGCCTCCTTCTACCAGACTGTAGACTGTCCCACGAGGCATAACAGAACAATAGACCTGCTGTATGCCAATGTGAAGGACGCTTACAGAGCCTCCCCCCTCCCCCCACTCGGAAAGTCTGATCACAATCTGGTTCACCTACAGCCACAGTACACCCCCCTGATCAAGAGGGTGTCTAGAACCACACGCTCAATCAGGAAGTGGTCACCTGAGGCAGAGGATGCTCTGAGAGACTGCTTTGACATCACCGACTGGGATGTACTGCTGAACCATCATGGAGAGGACATTGAGCAGCAGGCGCACTGTCTGACTGACTACTTAAACTTCTGTTTGGATGCAATCTCCCCCAACAAGTCTGTACGGTGTTATCCAAACAACAAACCTTGGGTAACACAAGATGTTAAAGCTGCTCTCAACAGGAAGAAGGTGGCTTTCATGAACAAAGACAGAGAGGCAATTCAATCAGCACAGCGGGAGGTGAAGCAATGCCTGAAAGAGGCAAAGGACACCTACAGGAGGAAGGTGGAGAAGAAGCTGAGTGAGAGACGCCTGAAGGAGGTCTGGGATGGTGTCAACACCATCACAGGCTTTAGGACAAAGGCCACAACAGCAGGGGGGACAATGGAGGATGCAAACAAGTTTAACAGCTTCTTCAACCGCTTTGACCAACCCACGCCCCCCCCCCCTCCCCCACTGCAGCACACAACCTCCCTGACTCCATCCCCTGTGCAGCCTTCCCCCCACCTCTTACCCCTCCCCCAACCCCAGCACCCTCCACGCATAACAGCAGACCAGGTGAGGGGAGAACTGAGGAAACTTCACCCGAGGAAAGCAGCTGGCCCTGACAGAGTGCCTTCCCGTCTGCTTAGGACCTGCGCTGCTGAACTGGGTGAACCACTCCAGCAGGTCTTCAACAACAGTCTACAGCTGGGGAGAGTGCCTACCCTGTGGAAAACATCCTGTATCGTCCCAGTACCAAAGAAAAACCGCCCAGGTGAGCTGAACGACTACAGACCAGTGGCACTCACATCCCAGCTGATGAAGACTATGGAGCGGCTCATCCTCAATCTCCTCAAGCCCCAAGTGCATCAGGCTCAGGACCCTCTTCAGTTTGCCTATAGGACAGGTGTGGGTGTGGAGGACGCCATTCTCTACCTTCTACACCGTGTCCAAGTACATCTGGACAAGGGGAGGAGCACAGTGAGGATCCTCTTTTTGGATTTCTCAAGTGCCTTTAACACCATCCAGCCCCCGATGCTACTGGACAAACTGAGGGGGATGCAAGTAGAGCCCTACTTGGTGTCCTGGATTGCTGACTACCTCACGGAGAGACCGCAGTTTGTCAGGCTAAAGGATGCTACTTCAGACACTGTCATCAGCAGCACAGGAGCACCCCAAGGGACGGTTCTGGCCCCCCTCCTCTTCACTCTCTACACCTCAGACTTATGCTACAACTCAGAGTTGTGTCACATTCAGAAGTTTGCAGATGACACAGCCATCGTGGGATGTATCAGGGATGATGAAGAGGAGGAGTACAGGAACCTAGTCTGTGACTTTGTTGCCTGGAGTCAGATGAACCATCTCCAGCTCAACACCTCCAAGACTAAGGAGCTGGTCATCGACTTCAGGAAGTCCAGCCCACAACCACGGTCAGTGACCATCAAGGACGACGAGGTGGAGATTGTAGGCAACTACAAGTACCTCGGGCTGTGGCTGGACAACAAGCTGGACTGGTCATACTGTACAGATCACCTGTACAAGAAGGGCCAGAGCCGTCTGTACTTCCTGCGGAGACTGGGGTCCTTTAACATCTGTAGAAAACTCCTGTGGATGTTTTACCAGTCTGTGGTGGCTAGTACACTTTTTTATGCTGTTGTCTGTTGGGGGGGCAGCATGCCAAAAAGGTGTGCTAACAGACTGGACAAACTCATCAGGCGGGCGGGCTCTGTGGTCGGCATGAAGCTGGACTCCCTGGTGACAGTGGCAGAGAGGAGATCACTAAAAAAACTACTGGCTATTATGGACGATGCCAGTCACCCTCTGCACACTGTCATCGGTGCACAGAGAAGCCTGACCAGTAACAGGCTGCTCCTCCCCAAGAGTCGGACCAACCGGCTCAGAGACTCCTTTGTCCCCAGAGCCATCAAACTATACAACACCGAATATGGCAGGAGGGGGAGAGGGAGAGGGAAGGAGTATAGCCTGCCGGACACTACTATTCATGTATAATACTCCATGTGCAATAACTCATGTGCAGTAATTTATTCTTTCCACCTCTTAGAGTGCAATGTTTGTTTGCAATGTTTGTATATACTTTATATTTTTAATTTTTTACTTGAATCCACCCTTGTTCTATTTTAGTACTAAGAGTATTTAAGAGTTTATTTTTACTTCTATATTTTTATTTCATTTACAGTCCATTTTTATATCAGCACCTTAGTTAGTTACTAATAGGGAATAGGGAATCTGGTGGGCAACAACCGTCCCGAGCAAAATCTCCCTAGACTCCAGATCCCTGCCTCCCTGGAACTAGACCACTCACTTCCCCTCTCCGCTTTGATTCACTCCGGAGCGGAACAAAACTTCCTGGACTCTGAGGTGATTCGCCAGGCTGGAATTAAAATACATCCAACCCCCCACATCATTCTTGTCTGTGCTTTAAACGGCAAACCCCTGGCCAAAATAACCCACCAGACGGAACCACTTCATCTGATACTCTCCGGTAACCATCACGAACACGTGAGTTTTTTGGTTTTCTCAGCTCCCCTTACACCACTGGTTCTCGGTTTCCCCTGGCTCAAACTCCATAACCCACACATTGATTGGGCAGCAGGAAAAATAATTAATTGGTCAATTCACTGTCATCAACATTGCCTTAACTCTGCCCTACCTTCCTCAGGAAGTCCTCCATCTCCAGTCTCCGCTCCACCTCCTGATCTCTCGTCCATTCCCACTGAGTATCATGATCTCAGCGAAGCTTTCAGTAAGACTAAAGCTCTGTCCCTTCCGCCACACAGACCCTATGATTGCTCTATTGACCTGTTGCCCGGCTCCTCTCTCCCCTCAGGTCGTCTATACAATATGTCCAAGCCAGAGCGAGAGGCCATGGAATCTTACATCCATGATTCACTAAAAGCAGGAATCATCCGGCCATCCTCTTCACCCCTTGGAGCAGGTTTCTTTTTTGTCCAAAAGAAAGACAGGACACTCCGACCATGCATAGATTACAAAGATCTCAATAACATCACCATAAAAAACAAATACCCTTTGCCCCTCATCTCCTCAGCCTTCGAATCACTCAACGGTGCCACCATCTTCTCCAAACTGTACCTCCGAAACGCCTACCATCTGGTAAGGATCCGAGAGGGGGACGAGTGGAAGACTGCTTTCAACACCCCTCTCGGCCATTTCGAGTACCTGGTCATGCCTTTTGGATTAACAAATGCCCCAGCCGTTTTTCAGGCCCTGGTAAATTACGTACTCAGAGATTTCCTTAACCGTTCTGTTTTTGTGTACCTAGACGACATCCTCATTTTCTCCCAAGACCCACTCCAGCACCGTCAGCATGTTCGTCAAGTTCTCCAGGAGGCTCCTGGAGAATCAGCTCTACGTCAAGGCTGAGAAGTGTGAGTTCCACACCGACACCATATCTTTTCTGGGGTTTATTATCAAGAGTGGCCAGGTTCAAGCAGATCCCAGCAAGGTGAAGGCTGTACTGGAGTGGCCTACCCCTCCCAACCGGAAACAATTACAGAGGTTCTTGGGGTTCGCAAACTTCTACCGCCGCTTCATACGAAACTACAGCACCATAGCTGCATCTTTAACCGCACTAACCTCTCCATCTTTTCCCTTCCAGTGGACGGCCGAGCAGGCATTCACTGAGCTCAAGAAGCGGTTCACCACCGCTCCGATCCTGATCCAACCCGAACCCATCCGTCAGTTCATAGTGGAGGTGGACGCGTCGGACGTGGGGGTTGGAGCCGTGCTATCCCAACGCTCTCCGTCTGACCAGAAGCTTCATCCCTGCGCCTTTTTCTCCAGATGGCTCTCCCCTGCTGAGCGCAACTATGATGTTGGCAACAGAGAACTCCTGGCGGTGAAGTTGGCTTTGGAGGAGTGGAGACATTGGTTGGAAGGCACTGAGCAGTCGTTCGTGGTGTGGACTGACCACAAAAACTTAGCGTATCTTCAGTCTGCTAAGAGATTGAACTCTCGCCAGGCTAGATGGGCGCTATTTTTTGGTCGGTTCCGATTCACCATCACTTATCGACCTGGCTCTAAGAATGTCAAACCTGACGCTCTGTCCCGACAGTTTGACTCAGAAGCCAAACCATCCACTCCTGACACCATTTTGCCAACTTCCTGCGTCATAGGAGCCTTAACCTGGCCGTTCATGACTGAGTTGCAAGCTGCTCAGCAGGAGGAGCCTGACCCAGGTACTGGTCCCCCTGGCAAACTCTTCATTCCTCAGTCTGTTCGTTCCTCAGTTCTCCAGTGGGCCCATGACTCCAAGCTCTTCTGTCATCCTGGAATAAAAAGGGCTCTCTCACTCCTACGAAGTCACTTCTGGTGGCTGTCTTTGGACACAGACACTAGAGACTACATAGCTGCCTGTTCAGTCTGCTCCCGGAACAAGTCCTCACACCGCTCCGCTGCTGGAGAACTGCTCCCCCTGTCCATACCTCAACGCCCATGGTCGCACATTGCCATTGACTTTGTTACCGGGTTACCCCCCTCCAACGGCCTCACAACCATTCTCACTGTGGTGGATAGGTTTTCCAAATCCGTTCACTTCATCCCATTACCCAGACTCCCCTCTGCCAGGGAAACAGCCGACACTCTGATCTCCCACGTTTTCCGTATCCATGGCATCCCTTTGGACATTGTATCTGACAGGGGTCCCCAGTTCACATCGCAGGTTTGGAAAGCCTTCTGCAGCTCCCTCTGCGCCACGTCCAGGCTCACTTCCGGTTTTCACCCCCAGTCTAACGGTCAAACTGAACGTGCCAACCAGGATCTGGAATCTGCTCTCCGCTGTCTCTCCTCCCATAACCCTTCCTCCTGGTCATCTCATCTCCCCTGGATTGAGTACGCACACAACACCCTGTTTTCCTCTGCTACAGGCATGTCCCCTTTCCAATGTGCCGTAGGCTATCAGCCACCCCTTTTCCCTGATGATGAAAAAGACCTGGCAGTTCCTTCAGTTCAAGCTCAGTATGACCGCTGCCGGCGCATCTGGAAAGATGCTCGCAGAGCTCTGCTCAAATGTACTTCCACCTACAAACGCCAAGCTGACGGCCACAGGACCCCTGCACCCGATTACACCCCCGGCCAAAAGGTCTGGTTGTCCACTAAGGACATTCCTCTCAAAGTGGACTCGAAAAAACTGTCACCCAAATTCATTGGCCCCTTTGAGATTGAAAAGATCATCAACCCTGTCTCTGTTCGGCTCAAACTCCCAAAGTCTCTGCGCATCCATCCTACATTCCATGTCTCCCTGCTAAAGCCCATCTCTTCCAGTCCTCTCAGCCCCCCGACCGATCCCCGACCACCCGCCCGGATTGTGGACGATTCGCCAGCCTTCACTGTGCGCCGGTTGCTAGATGTCCGGCGCAGGGGTCGGGGCCTGCAGTATCTGGTAGACTGGGAGGGCTATGGCCCTGAGGAGCGTTCCTGGGTATCTAAGTCCCTCATCCTGGACCCGCAGCTCATCAGGGACTTCCACGCTGCGCATCCCAATAAACTGGTTGGACCGCCTGGAGGCGGTCGTTGAGGGGGGGGGGGGGGGGGGGTACTGTCATGTGGCAGCCCGGCTGCCCCTGGGATTGTTCTCTTTTCTTTCTGTGTTTGTGTGGGGGTGTGTTCACAGGTGTGGATTCCAGGGCTGCTCCTCACTTTCAACCTGAGTGCACACACCTGTGCGCAATCTGGGCGTGATTACTCTACACTCCAGACTATAAGAGGCTCAGCTTTCCTATTGACCATCGCCAGATCGTTCCGTCATCTCCAGTGGTGACTTACCTCTGTGCTTACGCCATTAGACCTTCTTTTGCTGATTACTTACCTATTGTGTTTCCTTGCTCCAGACCATACTAACCTCCGTGTCCTCTCCTCTGCTGCAGAATCCTCCGGTCTATTCCCCGAGCTCACTCACCACCATCCTTGCTGACTTTTTTCCTCGGCCCTGGAATCCACCTGCTGCCATTTTGTCACCTCATTTGTTTGTTGTTTCTTTTGGAATAAAGACTGTTAACACCGCAATCCGGTCTGCTTTTGAGTCCAGCCCCGATTCTAAGACTGAGCTTAACACTTAAGACTGCATTCTATTCAGTATTAGACTCAATTGGTTTCTTGCAAAATGTTAACAAACCAACTCACTGTTTTAATCACACTCTCGATCTTGTACTGATTTATGGCATAGAAGCTGAATATTTCACAGTATTCTCTCAAAACCCTCTTTTAGACTCATTTTCAGACTCATTGTTCCACGCTGCACAACAGAGCGACACAGGAAATCATTCCTGCCTGTTGCAATCAAACTATATAACTCTGGACTGTAAGAATCACGGACTCATGTATACCGTGTATACGTTATCTTTTAAACTATCAACCACAAACCTCATGCACATATTGAGATGCCCTATCTTTCTATTTGTATATTAGTTGTATATATTGTTCTGTTTGACATTTGACATTGGAGTTACTGCAGTATTTTTACTTGACTTTCATTGTACTATACTGTTATTTTGTTTTTCATTTATTTTATTTTTGTTTTCATTTACTTATTTATTCTAGAAATTTTTTCTATCACCACACACTGTGCAATTTTCCTCTTCTTTTAAACTGGGAGTTAAAGTAACAGAAAGAATTTCCCTACGGGGATTAATAAAGTTATTCTGATTCTGATTCTGATTCTGATGATTCTGATTTATCCAATCATTCTTTAGTAACATTTGAATTTACAATAGTGAACTGCATAGCATCTGGGAAAAAATTAACGACTGTAGATCTTTATTATCTCCGTTGCCATGTACCGGTTTTACAGAGGACAATGTCCTATACTTTACTCCAGCAGATATAGACTTGTTGATAGTACTGCTGCTTCATTACGTACGACCCTTGACTCTGTTGCCCCTCTGAAAAAGAAAGTCATAAATCACAGGAAGCTAGCTACATAGTGTAATTCACAAATACATACTTTAAAGCATATATCACAAAAGCTGGAAAGGAAGTGGTTATCCACTAATATAGAGGAATGCCGCCTAACCTGGAATGACAGCTTAATAACATATTAAAAAAGTCCTTCATAAGGTAAGAACTGCCTATTACTTATCATTAATAGAGGAAAACAAGAACAGCCCTAGGTTTCTTTACAAAGAGCCAGAGCTCTGTTGAACCATGCATTCCTCTAGCTCTCACTAGTGATGATTTAATGAGTTTCTTTACCAACAAAAGAGTAGATATTAGAGATAGAATACTTCTCATCCTGCCTTCAACTGTTAATGATGTAGGTGTGTCAAGAACAGCAACTTTAGAAATGTCTGCCAGTCCTGATTTGTTGTTAGACTGTTTCTCTCCCATAGACCTTGCTGAGTTGACTTCAATAGTTTCTAAATCTAAACCATCAACATGTCTTTTGCGTCCTATCCCAACCAGACTTCTTAAAGATGTTTTGCCTTTGATTGGCACTTCCATACTAGATCAGATAAATCACTCTTTGGTAACAGGATATGTTCCACAGGCTTTTAAGGTTACAGTTATCAAACCTTTACTTAAAAAGCCTTTTCTTGACTATGGTATTTTAGCAAACAATAGACAATATCCAATCTTCCCTTTACTTCTAAAATTCTTCAAAAGGCTGTTGAAACTCAGTTGTGTGACCATCTACATAGGGACAGTTTGTTTGAAGTCTTTCAGACAGGATTTAGAGTTTATCATAGCACAGAAACAGCACTGGTGAAAGTTACCAATGACCTTCTCATAGCATCGGACAATGGACTTGTTGTAACAGGTATAGAGTGAACCCAATTGCAGCACAAATCAGCACAAACAGTCTTTATTCAGCAAGCACACTATAAACCAGAGGATGCAGTGCAGGTGAGTACAACAGGATTCGAACTCGGGTCTCCCGTGTGCTAGGCAAGCACTTAACCACAGGACCAACAGGGCAGACAGGGAGTATGGGAGGATCGTGAGCAGGTAATCAGTCCAACAGTTCTTAACTGGCTCCACGAGTTCAGGGAAGAGAAATGTCTCTAACTCACTGCTGGTGAAGTCTTGCTGGAAGGTGGTTGAGAATAAGGGCTTGGCGTGGATCCGGAGGAGCTGAGGACAGAGGGGATGTGCCGGGGAGGTGAAGCTGGGAGCCGAGCAGCCACAGACAGGTGAAGAATGGAGAACAGGCAGGCAGTACTCGTAGTCGAAGACAGAAGGCTGGTGGGTTACCGGGGCAGAGACGTGAAGCGAGGTCAGGAGCAAAACAGGGCGATAACAGGTAAACAGTCCGGAAACAAGTGCTGGAGAGTCAGGCATGTGAGCGAAGACAATCTGGCAAAGAGTGAGGGGATAAGGCTGCCTATATACTGGGTTGATTGGTGGGCAGGTGGAAGTAGTTGGGCTGATGAGGGGGTGTGGCTGAGCAATGTGGCAGTGATAGCAGCAGGTGGAAGTAGTTGCGCTGATGAGGGGGTGTGGCTGAGCAGCAGGGCAGGAGAGGGCAGAGCAGAATGTGACAGAACCCCCCCCTCAAGGGATGGCTCCCGACATCCCAAAAGGCAGCACACTGGGAGGGAGGAGGGGGGCGCAGGGGTGGGCCTAAAACTCCTGGGAGCAATGCAATTCCATCTCCTCAGCTGGGCGGGTGGAGGGGGTCTGGGGGAGGGTTTCCCCCACGTCAGACCTTTCCCCCATAGAACGGTCCTGAATGTCCTGGACAGATGGGGGCAAGATCCGGGTACCACGACGAACCGACGTATTGGCTGGCTGGTCGGGGTGTTGCCGATGGAAGTCGGCCATGAGGTTGGGGTCCATAATATGGCGAGCAGGAACCCAGGACCTCTCTTCAGGACCATAACCTTCCCAGTCAACAAGGTACTGGAGACCTCTACCCCGTCGACGAGAGCGGATCAGGCGACGCACGGCATACACAGGACCGCCATCGACCATTTGTGGAGGCGGAGGGGGTGGTACTGCAGGGACCAAGGGACTGTTGTGGACTGGCTTTATCTTGGAGACATGGAAGGTGGGGTGAACTCTCATGGAACGGGGGAGCCTCAACCGGACTGCCACTGGATTGATGATTCTCTGGATGGTGAACGGTCCGATGAACTTCGGTGCCATCTTTTTGGACTCCACCCGGAGAGGCAAGTCTTGGGTGGAGAGCCACACTTGCTGTCCCACTCGGTAGGTAGGTGCAGTAGTACGGCGGCGGTTGGCAGTGGCAGCATAGCGACCCACAGAACGAAGGAGAGTGGAGCGAGCTTGGACCCATGTCCTGCGACAGCGACGGATGAAGGCTTGAACAGACGGACAGGAAATCTCCTTCTCTTGGACTGGGAACAGTGGTGGTTGATAGCCGTATGCACACTGAAAAGGAGTGAGGCCTGTGGCGGAGCAGACAAGGGAGTTGTGAGCATATTCAACCCACAGTAAGTGTGACGACCAGGAAGAGGGGTTCCGAGAGGCCATGCACCGCAGGGCGGTTTCCAGTTCTTGGTTCATGCGCTCAGTCTGCCCATTAGTTTGGGGGTGGAATCCAGAGGACAGACTGGCGGTGGCACCCAACAGACTGCAGAACTCCCTCCAAAAAACAAGAAAACTGGGGACCACGGTCCGACACCACGTCAACAGGGAGGCCATGCAGGCGGAATACATGGAGCAGAACCAACTGGGCGGTCTCTTTTGCAGTGGGTAGCTTGGGTAGAGGCACAAAGTGGACCATCTTACTGAAGCGGTCCACGATGGTCAGGATGACAGTGTGGCCATCCGAGGTGGGAAGACCAGTAACAAAGTCCAGGGATATGTGCGACCATGGGCGGTGAGGAACAGGAAGGGGTTGAAGCAGTCCAGCAGGAGGCCGGTGGGAGGTCTTGTGTTGACTGCAAGTAGGACAGGCTTTGATGAAATCCCGGATGTCTTCCAGCATGGTGGGCCACCAGAAACGTTGGAGGAGGGTATGTCGTGTCCGTTGAACACCAGGGTGGCAGGAGAGTTTGGAAGAGTGGGCCCACAGTAGCACATCTGATCTCAAGGCTGGAGGGACAAAAAGGCAGTTTGTAGGGCAGGAGCTGGGACCCGGCTGTCCTTCTGAGGCTGCTCTAACCCTCTCCTCAATGTCCCAGGTCAATGTGGCAACAAGGCAAGATGGAGGGAGGATGGGTTCAGGTATGTCCACAGAATCCTCTGTCCTCTGGAACTGGCGGGAAAGGGCGTCGGCCTTGGCATTACGGGATCCTGGACGATACGAAAGGGTGAAGTTGAACCGGGCAAAGAACAGGGACCAGCGGGCCTGGCGAGAGTTCAGTCTTTTGGCTGAGCGTAGATACTCCAAATTCTTGTGATCAGTCCACACAAGAAAAGGCTCCTTGGTGCCCTCCAACCAATGGCGCCACTCCTCTAAGGCCATCTTAACTGCCAACAGTTCCCTGTTACCTATGTCATAGTTTCTCTCAGCAGGGGAGAGGCGTCGAGAGAAGAAGGCACAGGGATGGAGCTTTTGGTCGGTGCCAGAGCGCTGAGACAAGACGGCCCCCACCCCAACATCTGAGGCGTCCACCTTGACCACAAACTGGCGTTCAGAGTCCGGCACCTGGAGGATGGGTGATGAGGTGAATCGATCCTTGAGGGACTGAAAGGCTGCTGCAGCTGGAGGTGACCACTGGAAAGGCACTTTGGAGGAGGTCAGGGCGGTGAGAGGAGCCGCCACAGAGCTGTAGTTGTGGATGAAGCGACGGTAAAAATTGGCAAACCCCAGGAAGCGCTGAAGCTGTTTGCGGTTTTCAGGAACAGGCCAGGAGGTGACAGCAGAGACTTTGGCTGGATCCATCTGGACGTTGCCTTGTGCCACAATGTACCCCAGAAAAGACACTGAAGGGACATGGAACTCACATTTCTCAGCTTTTACAAACAAGGAGTTTTCCAGGAGGCGCTGGAGAACAGACTGGACATGGTGAATGTGTTGCTCTTTGGACTGGGAGAAGATGAGTATATCATCCAGATAAACAAAGACATATCGGTTGAGCATGTCTCGGAGCACATCGTTTATCAGAGCCTGGAAGACGGCAGGGGCATTGGTGAGGCCGAACGGCATTACGAGGTATTCGTAGTGTCCGGTTGGGGTGTTGAATGCCGTCTTCCACTCATCTCCTTCTCTGATGCGGATGAGGTGGTAGGCGTTGCGCAGGTCAAGCTTGGAAAAAATGGTGGCTCCCTGGAGCAGTTCAAAGGCAGTGGAGATGAGTGGCAGTGGGTATCGATTCTTTATAGTGATTTCATTCAGTCCTCGGTAGTCAATGCAGGGTCTCAATGTCTTATCCTTCTTTTCAACAAAGAAAAACCCAGCTCCGGCAGGTGATGAAGATGGACGAATGATGCCTGCGGCCAAGGAGTCATTGATGTAAGTCTCCATTACTCTTCTCTCGGACTCAGACAGGGAGTACAGGCGCCCCTTGGGAGGTGACGTACCAGGCAGGAGATCTATGGCGCAGTCATAGGGGCGATGTGGGGGCAGAGATGTGGCTCTGGCCTTGCTGAAGACCTGGTGGAAGTCATGGTACTCAGGAGGCACCCCGGTGAGGTCAGGTAAAAATCCGGAGCTGGAGGAGTGAAGCGGAGCTGAGGCTTGCTGCAGGCACCTCAGATGACAGGAGGAGCTCCACTCCAGAACGGCCCCAGTGGTCCAGTCAATATGAGGGTTGTGAAGGCGGAGCCATGGATACCCCAGGATGAGTGGCAGGCAGGAAGATCTCAGGATGTGGAACTGGATTGTTTCATGATGATTACCAGAGAGCAGCAGGTGAACAGGAGAGGTCTGATGTGTAACGGTGCCCATGAGGTGTCCATCTAAAGCTCTAGCGGGAACTGGATGAGGCAAAGGAACCCGCTTGAGCCCCAGCTGGAGGACCACCTCCTCATCCATAATACAGGCATCAGCCCCAGAGTCAATGAAGATAGCCAAGGTGTGGGGACCATCTTGAAGGAGGAGGCGGCCTTGAAGCAGGGGTCTTTGGGTTTGGGGAGCAGACAGGGCAGTTGAGCTCACCAGGATCTCCCCAACTACTGGTGAGCTCTGGCTTTTACTGGACAGTTGGAGATGTAGTGTCCCGCTGCCCCACAGTAGAGGCAGAGATTGAACTTGCGGCGGCGCTCCTTCTCCTCCAGGGAGAGAGAGGTGCGACCCAACTGCATGGGCTCAGGATCCCCCATTTGCTGACCCAAAGGAGCGGAGTTGACTGCAGCAGCACCCCCACGGGAACGAGGTGGATGGAGACGCTGGGTTCCCCCTTGATGCCTCTCTCGTCGACGAGTCTGGATACAGAGGTCAATGCGGATGGCTAAGTCAATCACCCCGTCCAAGGTGTTGGGGGTGTCATGAGATACCAGTTCATCTTTAATGTAGTCAGCCAAACCATGAAGGAAAGCATCGCAGAGGGCTGAACTGTTCCAAGTGCTTTGGCTGGCTCTGGTGCGGAAATCAATAGAATAGTCTGCCACTGTTCGCTCGCCTTGTTTCAGTCCCATAAGTCACCTTGCAGACTCTGAACCACAATTCTCAAAGCCAAAAACCTTGCGAAGCTCGGCAGCAAACAGGTCAAAGGTGGCACAGGCTGGAGAATGCCTCTCCCACTCCGCTGTTCCCCATAGCCGAGCTCTGCCTGTCAGGTGGTTGATGACAAACGCTACCTTCGCCGGGGCTGCAGGGCGAACAGAAGAGAGCAGTTAGTGAGAAAGGGGCCACAAGTCTCTTGATCACCGTCGTAACGCTCCGGGGTTCCCACCCGGGGCTCAGGAGCATCTCTGGGCGGAGAAGAGGCTGGTACAGGTGCAGGAGCAGAACCCGATGCTTCAGAAGGAGGGGCAACTCCAGTGGATAAGGAGAGCTGGGAAAGTTGGGCTGTTAGTTGCTGCATCTGTCCAGGTAATGCCGCTAGTGCTCGTCCCTGAGCCTCAGCAGCCTGTCTGGCTTCAGCAGCTGACTGACTGGCTTCAGCAGCAGACATGGTCATCATGGCCTCATGTTGCTGCAGGACGCCCTCAATAGTAGCAAGGCGACTAAGTGGTGTAGGATTGTGTGCTGGGTCCATAGCTGGCCAGATTGTACTGTAACAGGTATAGAGTGAACCCAATTGCAGCACAAATCAGCACAAACAGTCTTTATTCAGCAAGCACACTATAAACCAGAGGATGCAGTGCAGGTGAGTACAACAGGATTCGAACTCGGGTCTCCCGTGTGCTAGGCAAGCACTTAACCACAGGACCAACAGGGCAGACAGGGAGTATGGGAGGATCGTGAGCAGGTAATCAGTCCAACAGTTCTTAACTGGCTCCACGAGTTCAGGGAAGAGAAATGTCTCTAACTCACTGCTGGTGAAGTCTTGCTGGAAGGTGGTTGAGAATAAGGGCTTGGCGTGGATCCGGAGGAGCTGAGGACAGAGGGGATGTGCCGGGGAGGTGGAGCTGGGAGCCGAGCAGCCACAGACAAGACAAAGAGTGAGGGGATAAGGCTGCCTATATACTGGGTTGATTGGTGGGCAGGTGGAAGTAGTTGGGCTGATGAGGGGGTGTGGCTGAGCAATGTGGCAGTGATAGCAGCAGGTGGAAGTAGTTGCGCTGATGAGGGGGTGTGGCTGAGCAGCAGGGCAGGAGAGGGCAGAGCAGAATGTGACACTTGTCTCTATACTTGTCCTACTAGATCTTAGTGCTGCATTTGACACTACTGATCATAGTATCCTATTGGAAAGATTGGAACATGTCATTGGGATTAAAGGAACAGCACTAGGCTGGTTTAAATCATATCTATCAGATAGATACCAGTTTGTTCATGTTAATGACAATTCCTCCATTTATACCAGAGTTAGTCATGGAGTTCCACAGGGTTCTGTGTTTGGACCAATATTGTTCACCTTCTGCAGACAAGAAAGCACCCAGAGCCACAAAACCCTTTTGACATCTAAAATGAACATAACACTGCATATGTTTTTTGTTGTTGTTTTTTTTTCTTCCTCTATGCTTTGTATAAAAAACTATAGTGTGCTGCAGTTATGAAATCAGTGAACTGCTAGAGAGAACACAAAATTTTATTTCTGCATGTTACAAAAACATTTTGAACTGAGACACTTGGTTAATACTTTCAAATAAAATACTAAATGTCTATTTGAGTCCTCATCATATTTATGAAAGAATCCAAACTTAAATTATCAGTGTGCTTCTGTGTTCCGTCATCACTTTATCACATGTACTCAAACATGCAGTCAGCTGTCAACCTGAAAATGTTGCCATCGGGTGTCGCACAGCGGCATTTGTGATGAATATTTGGAGCGACAAAAAATTAAAAACATTTTATTTTGATGTTACAAGATCACCATAATCCTCAAATTTAGAATTACATTTAAAAAATGAATGAACCAAAATAAAAATTCATTTAAATTAAATACTCATGATTTATTTTCCAAAGTCATAGGGAGCCACAGCAAAGGGATGAAAGAGCCACATGCGGCTCTGGAGCCGCAGGTTGCCGACTCCTGCCCTAGGCAATATTATCAGGAAGTATGGAATAAATTTCCATTGCTATGCAGATGATACCCAGCTATATTTATCTATGAAGCCAGACAAAACAGATTAGTTAGCCATACTTCAGGCATGTCTTAAAGACATAAAGGCCTAGATGACCTGTAACTTTCTTTTCCTGAATTCAGACAAAACTGAGGTTATTTTGTTTGGTCCTAAACACCTCAGAAATAGTTTATCTAACCATATAGTTACTCTGTATGGCATTAATCTATCCTCCACGACGACTGTAAGGAACCTTAGAGTTATTTTTGATCAGGATTTGTCCTTCAACTCGCACATAAAACAAGTCCCTAGAACCGCCTTCTTTCACCTGCGCAATATCAGTAAGATTAGGAATATTCTGTCTCAGAATGATGCTGAAAAACTAGTCCATGCATTTGTTACTTCTAGGCTGGACAATTTAATTCCCTATTATCAGGATGTCCAGTTAACTCTCTAAAATGCTTCCAGCTGATCCAAATGCTGCAGCGAGAGTACTGACTGGAATTAGCAAGAGAGATCATATTACTCCTTTTAACTTCTCTTTATTGGCTTCCTGTAAAACCCAGAATTGATTTTAAAATCCTTCTCTTTACATATAAGGCCCTAAATGGCCAGGCTCCTTCATATCTCAAAGAGCTGATAGTACCATATTATCCCAACAGATTGCTTCATTCCCAGAATGCGGGTTTGCTTATGGTTCCCGGAATCTCTAAAAGTAGAATGAGAGGCCAAGCCTTTAGCTATCGAGCCCCTCTCCTGTGGAACCAACTGCCAGTTTGGGTTCAGGTAGCAGACACTCTCTCTAAGTTTAAAACTAAGCTTAAAACCTTTTTGTTTGACAAAGCTTCTAATTAGTTGTAGCCACAGTCTTAGTTATTATGACTAAACCTATAGTCAGTCACAATTACACTACTCACATTAAGTTAGGGATATTGTGAGAGACTCAGTGGATGTCATACATGGGGGAGAGTGGGGTAAGTTGTGCCAGTTTTTACTTAAAGTGACTTTAAAGCTAGACCATAACAGTAACACTTCCAATTTAAATATGTACATATATTTCAGGATGTGGTACATCTATGGGAACAATTACTTTGGAACTGAAATACAGTATTTCAGAAATATAGCTTTCTGAAAAAAAGTGGTCTCGTGGCACAACTTGCCCCCGGTGCGGGGTAAGTTGTGCCTTTGGAGAGCATACATTGGGGTAAATTGTGCCATTAATTATTGAAGTAAAACAGTATATTTTAATCTCAGAAACTGTAATGCTATATAAAAGCTAGACACATTCAACACAAAATTACTCATTTAAGGTTTATGTAAAGTTATTTTACATTAATGGCCAATATTTCACTTATTGAGCCACTGCCGTTTAGATTCAGATCTACATAAGTTGAAGCTATATGCTCTTAATAAGAACCCAGTTTTGCTTCTATTTGCATGTTAGTAACTGATAATACGCATTTCCTCTCTAATCAAGCTGGCAGGGATATTGATGGCATTTCTTCATGCATACTCAAAACCCAGTTCACGGCACTTAATGGGACTTAGACCGTAAAACATTGCTGCTAGTGCCTTTATATGTTCTGCCAGCTCTTTCTCCATATGTTCATCAAAGAATTGATTGGCAAGTCCAGTTCTTTTATATCCCGGCCTTATTTCTTTTCCATCTATTTTTTTTCTTCTCCATGTATCATTTTAATGTAATGCTGCACACCTCATTTTGTGTTTTCCACGTAATGGTCTCACTGTGTACAGTGCGCCTTACATGTTGGGTCCAATACCAAAAAATACTAAAAAACAACCCTTTTCAATGTAAGATAAGATAAGAAATCCTTTATTAGTCCCTCAGTGGGGAAATTGCATTCAGCAACAGCAGGGGTACAGTACAGTAAGTAAATATAAGTAAGAGGCCAATATGGCCGGAACAAGATAAAATAGGCACTATTCCAATAACAGAATAACTAAGAACTAAACTAAGAAAGATCTGTAGTATGTACATACATAAATATGAGATGGGCATAGTTATGAGATGAAGATTAATGTTGCACATTGATATTGCACTAATAATTGAATTTGCACATTGATATTGCACTGATAGTTGCCCGGAATTGTTATCATGTTCATGTGTCAATGCTCATTATAGAGTCTGACAGCAGCAGGAAGGAAAGATCTTCTAAATCTCTCCTTCACACACCGAGGGTGGAGCAGTCTGTCACTGAAGCTGCTCTGCAGAGCTGACAGGACGTCCTGCAGGGGGTGGGACTCATGGTCCAGCATAGATGACAGTTTTGCTAGGACCCTTCTGTCCCCGACCTCTCGCACTGAGTCCAGAGGACAGCCCAGGACAGAGCTGGACTTCCTGATGACTTTGTCCAGCTTCTTCCTCTCCTTCTCGGTTATGCTGCTGCTCCAGCAGACTACACCACAGAGTCATAGAAGGTCCTTAGGAGTGCTTCCTGCACACCAAAAGACCGCAGTCTCCTCAGGAGGTAGAGCCTGCTCTGCCCCTTCTTGTACAGTGCATCTGTGTTGTTAGACCAGTCAAGTTTGTGGTTTAGGTGAACACCCAGGTACTTATAAGAGCCCACTCTCTCAATGTCCATTCCCTGGATGTTCACCAGTGAGGGGGCAGACTGGTGTCTGCGGAAATCCACCACCATCTCCTTGGTCTTCCCTGCGTTGATGAGGAGGTGGTTTGGCCGACACCAGTCCACAAAGTCC
Source organism: Toxotes jaculatrix (assembly GCF_017976425.1). Lineage (NCBI taxonomy): Eukaryota > Metazoa > Chordata > Actinopteri > Toxotidae > Toxotes > Toxotes jaculatrix. Next base: position 21,966,107 of record NC_054411.1, read on the forward strand.
TGCGTCACCCCTCTGTACTCTGCATCATCGTCATCGCTGATCAGGCCGACGATAGCAGAGTCATCAGAGAACTTGAGCAGGACACAGCCGTCCGTGTTGTGTCTGAAGTCTGCAGTGTAGAGGGTGAAGAGGAAGGGCGCAAGCACCGTGCCCTGGGGAACACCCACACTGCAGGTCAGGGGGTCAGACACACAGTCCCGAGCTCTCACAAACTGGGGCCTGTTTGTGAGGTAGTCCAGGACCCACTCTGCCAGCTGTAAGTCCACTCCAGACTGCACCAGCTTGTCCCTCAGAAGCACAGGCTGAATGGTGTTGAATGCGCTGGAGAAATCAAAGAATAGAATCCTCACAGTGCTGCCAGGCTTCTCCAGATGAGTCAGAGCATGGTGCAGCAGGAAGGTCACAGCGTCCTCCGCTCCGATCCCGGGTCGGTAGGCGAACTGCAGTGGGTCCATCGCTGAGCTCACCTCAGCCCGGAGGTGACCCAGGACCAGTCTCTCCAGTGTCTTCATCAGGTGTGATGTGAGGGCAACCGGCCTGAAGCTGCTAGGATCCCTAGCATGCGGTGTTTTAGGCACTGGTACCACACAGGAGGTCTTCCATAGCTGTGGTACCATCCTCAGCTTTAGGCTCAGGTTGAAGACTTGCCCCATAATCCCACACAGTTCCTCTGCACAGGATTTCAGGAGCCTGGAGCTGATGCCGTCTGGTCCAGCTGCCTTTCGTGCTTTGATCCTCCTCAACTCTCTCCTCACCTGGGCAGGTGTGAAGGACAGGGGAGGGCTGGGGGGGCTGCTGAGTCCATGGGGCAGGGAAGAAATAGTGAGGTGTGAGCAAGAGGTGTGAGATAAAGAGGTGTGGGGGGCTGTAGGAGTGGGGCATTGTCCAGTTGAGCTGGAGGTGTGAAGGGCTGCATGCCTGGGGCATTGTCCAGTTGACGAGGTGTGGGGCAGCTGCATGGGGGGAGTAGTGGGTGGCTGGTCAAACCGGTTGAAGTGATGGTTCAAGTCGTTCACCCACTGCAGACCCCCCTCAGCCTGGGAGTGGGGTGTTTTGAAGCCTGAGATGGTCTTTGGGCTCCTCCACACCCCACTGATGTTTTGCTGCTTCAGCTGCTCCTCCATCTTCCTCTTGTACCTGGCCTTGCCCTCCCTGATCTTCCTTCTCAGCTCTTTCTGTGTAGCCTTGAGCTCCTCCTTGTCCCCTGACCTGAAGGCTCTCTTCTTCTCCTTCAGGAGAGCTTTAATGTCAGGGGTAATCCATGGCTTGTTGTTTGTAAAACACCGTACCCTTTTGGAGGGCACAGTGTTTTCACAGCAAAAGTTTATATAGTCTGTTGCGGTGTCAGTAATGGTGTTGAGGTCCTCCCCATGGGGGTCAACGAGCTCAGCCCACACAGTGGTGTTGAAGCAGTCCCTCAGAGCCTCCTCGCTCTCAGTGGTCCACCTCTTCACCACACGGGACTCCACAGGCAGCCTGTGTACTATAGGTTTGTACACAGGCTGTAGATGAACAATGTTGTGGTCAGCCCTGCCTGGGGGGGGGGGGGGGGGGGGGGGGGGGGTTGCAGAATATGCATCTTTGGTGTTGGCATAAAATAAGTCCAATGTTTTATTGTCTCTGGTGGGACAGTTGATTGACATATTGTGTAAATGTTGGTAACACACAGGAGGGTGGAGCGTGGTTAAAGTCACCTGAGATGAGGAAGAGGGCCTGTGGATGCTGTGTCTGCAGTTTGCTGGTAACTGAGAGGAGTGTGTCACAGGCGATGTCAGAGTTGGGGGGGCACGTACGCAGCTATCACGATAGCATGCGTGAACTCCCGTGGCAGATAGAATGGCCTCATGCTAACAGCTAACAGTTCAATGTCTCTGCTGCACAGTTCCATTTTCACCACACAATGTCCTGGTTTGCACCATCTCTCATTCACAAACACAGCAAGGCCCCCTCCCTTCCTCTTACCACTGTCCTTCGTCCTGTCCGCCCGCAGCAGATGAAAAGACTCCAATGTGATGACGGAGTCCGGGGTATGAGGGGTTAACCAGGTCTCCGTGAAAACCATGACGCTACACTCTCTGAATTCCCGCTGGTGCCTGATCAGAGCCGCCAGTTCGTCCGTCTTATTGGGAAGAGAGCTCACATTTCCCATGATGACGGAGGGGAGAACAGGCCTGAAGCGTCTCCTCTTTTCCCGGAGTTTCCTTCCTGAACGGCGTCCTCGTCGAGTCTTACGAAGCAGCTCCGCCTGGATCATGTGTTTGTCCCTCGCAGCGCTCCGCAGCGCGATCAGCTGTTCCCTGCTATAAACAAGACGCGCTCCGACTCCGACTCCGACACACATCGTTGATAAAAATAAGTGTCCAGACAAGGTGATACCAGTAAAAAAATAGTCCGGTTCTCGAGTGCTGCTAATAAATAAGCTGTGTACAAAAGTTGGCCAAGAAATAGAGAGTATAAGTTTAGAAAAGAAGAGAAAAAAACGATAGAGCTGTTGCAACCAGCAGCCAGCCTCCACCAGCGCCGGAAGAAGAGAATGTGGCATCAATGTCAACACTATGTGGGTATAAAAAGCTGGTATTGTCAGTAAGTCATTCCAAGTTCATCATTCAAACAGCCATGAACACACAACATCACTTAATGGACGAGCAGCGCCACCTGGCCATAGCGCGCCTTCGGGTCGGTGGCAAGCAGTCAGATCTTGCTCGTGAACTTGGTGTCTCAAAGTGTCATCAGCAGACTTGCATCAAGACACAGAACTACTGGCAGAGTTCGTGACAGACCCAGGAGTGGAGCCCCATGAGTGACAGACCGCAATGATGACCAGTACCTAAGGACCTATACACTCAGACATCGTTATGCAACTGCCACACAACTGCAGGCCCGTTTACGAGATGTGAGTGGTACTAGGGTTTCCAGACAAACCATTCGCAACCACTTTGGCTTGAATGCCAGACGATTGTTGCAGGTGACTCCACTAGCACCAAGACACCGCCATGAATCAAATCTCTAAAAGTAGAATGGGAGGCCGAGCCTTTAGCTATCAGGCCCCTCTCCTATGGAACCAGCTGCCAGTTTGGGTTCGGGAAGCAGACACCCTCTCTAATTTTAAAACGAAGCTTAAAACCTTCTTGTTTGATAAAGCTTATAATTAGTTGTAGTTACAGTCCTAGTTATTTATTAAACTTATAGTTAGTCACAATTATCTGTATAGACACTGTTACAGTTAAGGATATAGCCCTTAGTAGGGCTGGCTCAGGCAACTGAATCATCCCCTAGTTATGCTGCTATAGGCCTAGGCTGCTGGGGGACATCCCATGATTTACTGCGCACTTCTTCTTCTTTCTCTTTCTCTCCTCAGACCCACTCTCAAATTTATTAGCCTTTATTACATGTCATTAACTCTGTGTCCTCTCTGTCCCGTAGTCCTGTGTTTGTTTCTCTCTGGTCTCTCTTTCTCTGTACCTTTCTGCAGGTACCTCTGGCTCCGGAGCTGCATGTCCTATGGTCCTGGCTCCACCCACCTGCTGCTGTTTATTGTTTACAATGATCTATTTCTAACATGTTTAATGTTCCATTCTGCTACAGATAAATATTTGATTAATATTCTTTGCAAACTGTAATGTAAATAATTACCAGTCATGACAGCTTTTTCCCTCCGTGCTCTGTTTCATAATTCTAATCTGCTGAGCACACATTATCCAATAACTGTTCACTAACTGTAATGTAAATGCTGACCCACATTGTCTGTATTATGCTCCATGTCCTTCTCCCCCTCTCCTCCATTCCTAGCTGTCCTATCTTCCTCCTTTTCCTCCCTTCACCCAGCCCGGCCATCGGCAGGAGGGTCCCCCATCTGAGCCAGGTTCTGCTCAAGGTTTCTTCCTGTTAAAAGGGAGTTTTCCTTGCCACTGTCGCCTTAAGTGCTTGCTCTGGGGTCAGGCTCTGGGTCTCTGTAAAGCGCTTTGAGACAATTTTGATTGTGGAAGGCGCTATATAAATAAAATTGAACTGAATTGAATTGAATGAATGTTTGCATTGTCCCCTGCACAATGCAGCAGTGGTCTACCATCCTGTTCACTGATGAGTGTCGGGTCACCTTGCACAGAAATGATGGTCGTCAGCGTTGCTGGAGAAGGCGAGGTGAGCGATACACCGAGGTCAACATGGTCCCCTGGGTTCACTTTGGTGGAGGAGGTGCAACAGTCTGGGCAGGCATCACCAGTCAGCGCAAAACAAATTTTGTTATTGTAGATGGCTCAGTCACTGCACGTTCTTACCTCAGAGACATCATAGAGCCCATCATCATCCCCCAATTCCGCCAGCACACCCCCAACTTTCTGTTCATGGATGATAATGCTCCACCACATCGTGCCAGAATTGTCACAGGTCAACTTCAGGAAGTTGAAGTGCCTCATATGGTATGGCCAGCAATGTTCTGTTTCTTTTGCTCTAATATTAGATCAGATATCAGGGTGTTATCCCAACAGCCTCTGCAAAACAGTTTCAGAAGCTGGCTGTCCACGTCAGCTGCATTTACACCACCTCTCCCGAGAGTGGTGTTCAACATTACTTGCAGGCATTGAAGATAACCTGAGGATTTCTCACCATAGTTTAGCAGTGTCTTCAGAAACTTAGCATAGAGGTCATCTCCATCCTCAATGGTATCATATGGTGAATCAAGAATGTTCAAGTACATCGACGGGGAGGAATGAGGAGTCAAGTGCTTCACTATATCAACAGCAGGTGATACAAAAGACTGTCAAGTATTTTCCGCGATTTAAGCAGATCTGATTGTTGCATGTCTTTCAGCAGGAAGTTTGCATTTGACCGTCATGTCTCATTTTCTACTTCATTATTTGGACTAGAAATATGCCCAGAGAAAGGTCGGAGCCTCAGTGAAGTTTGTGCTTGCACTGTGGCATCTTCATGTTTGACCACATACTCAACGACAAGTTTCTGGAGCTCAGGTGGACAAAGATTTTTAGTGCTCAGAATGGGCTGTTTTTTCCTTAAAGGGTTGCTGAGATGATGTGGGGTCAAGCTCAGGGGTTTGGACATATTGGGAGAGGAGCACTGGACTGGGGACTCACCGGGGTTCCAGCTTCAGAGACATTTTCTTGAACTCCATCCAATTCCATATCTGTATCACTTCCTACGTTGTCTGAATCCTCTTGGCCAACTTTCTTACTGATGCGGGACAGCTCTCCTCTCAGCACATCTGCAAAGTCTCTGTCACTCAACTTTGCGATTTCCTTTAATTCTGAGAGATACAGTTCCGTTGCTGACTGACTGACTGCAGGTGTGTAAGTGCTTGCTAAGGGCTGGTAAGTAACATTCATTACTTTTTCAAGAATTAAACGGACTGTACAGCTGTGCTACGGGCTAAACAGGTAATCACGCACAGGAGGGCAGGAAGTAAGTATAAAATTGGTGGACGAAAGGTTCATCCTACAGGGAGCAGGAAATATGTACATTTCTTGAGTATAAGCACAGAATTAGGCCAGATGATCATGCTAGAATCAAGATCACAGAGTTACTAAAACCACTAGAATTTATCCTCTGGGGACTACGACTCTCCACAGCTAATATCTTGGAAATCTGGCATTAATTTTGGAGATTCCTTGCCATTGTGAAAGAGGGAAATTTTCAAATGAGAGTGGCACTTCAAGGAAATGCTAGAATTACTCATCTGCAGACTGAATGAATACCAACATCAATTTTATTTAATAATAAAAAATAAAACAAAGCATCACCAGAATGATTAGGATTCATCATTTTGATTGTATGGATAACTACAACAAATTTCATGACAAACAAATGTTGTGACATGTGGCCCAAAGTTTTTGACAAACACTGAACCACCAACACAGCCTCATCTTCAGGCCCCAATTTTATATTTAGTCAGTTCCTGAGAGTTGCTGATCCAAGTCCTGTCAGTGAACATGGAAATTCAAAGGAGACACTACAGTATTCCTTGTCCAAGACACAAGAGATCTTCACCCTTGAGTAGGGTGAAGATCTCTTGTGGCATGGACACAAGAGACAAGACACAAGAGATCTTCACCCTTGAGTAGGGAGATCCATCTATCATTGTGAAGAAAGCCTGCTTGAAAAGTTGCTAAATGTCAATAGATGGCATGTTTGTTTCTCTCCTGCTCTGTTTGTTTTTCCAAAAAGTTGCAAAATTTGTTTCTAACGTTTTTCGATAAAAAAAAGTTGCTAAAGGGGTCTGAAATTTCAGCAAATCTAGCAATATATGCCCTCTGATGACATGATAGTCACTGTTAGTGCCAATTAATTTTGAAAGAGCATCAGCCAAGGGGGAACCCTAACACTTAGTGTAACTTCATCAACCCAGTCAGTCTGTCATGGAGGTCACTCACAGTAGTTTCTTTACCACACACTTTTTTTTTCTAGTGGACTGAAAGAACAGAACTCTGACACCAGTAGGCACCATCTAGCAGGTGGGAAGGCACAGGAGTGTGATACTGGAGCACAGGACACAATAGTTAGGAAACATGCACACAAGGAAAAAAAAATACAAAAAATGTAAACACTGAGGTAGTTGGCCTGACATTATACCATAAAATGAACCTGAACAATCTGGTGGTGACTGGCTAGAGAACCAGGGCGTAAGTACTGCTGAGCTGATGAACTGATCAGAGGCAGGTGTGTTGGCTGATGCAATCTGTTGTTGATTGGAGAAGGAAAAGTACAGGAACTGCTGCCATGCCCAGAGAAAAGAGAGAGAGAGAGAGAGACCCAGACACACAAGGAAAAGGGAAATATCCTGCAGCCCACACAGGTACATGACACTTATTGTCTACAAACAATGCCAAATATCTTGTCCTGCACTTTAGCTTGCTAAATGAGGGACAGAGCAGCCAGAAATAGCATCAGGCTCTATTCTTGTGGGGCCCAAAGCCTCCACGTGGCATCTTCATATTCTTTGGCATATGAGCATATGGGAGTATGGTAGCTGGTCTCAGCATCAGCCCAGAGTACTCAGGATGAGTTGAATATGTAGGGTTAAGGTGAGCTAAAATTTGAGACACACTACTTGATTAAGTTAGTACCACTATTTTCAGATTGTAATACTCCAGACATAGTACATATTGTACTAAAAAATGTATAATCACCCTCTCGGAGGGAGATTAAAAGAGCATATCTGATTTATCCCTAAAGACCTCATTGCTTCAGTTCAACAAGACACCAAAGAGCAATACATTAAGAAATCACCTTTTTCATAGTTTTTGGCAATAAAAAGGAATTACAAGTAATTTCAGCTGGACTTTAAGATTTCTTTTAACTGGAACCCAACTAAGCAAAAGCCACAGAAGGTATGTGGTGTGTACTTTGGTCCTATAATGTATATGCAATTATGCAGTGTCTAGCAAAATAAGAGTTTTTTTGTGGGTCAAAAATGAAAATAGTTTCTGTCTGTTACATAAAATATGTGTGTGATTTTCAGTTGTCTGTGGTAAGCCTGTATTTATTCACACAGACATGATGGCTTTTGTGTGTGTGTGTGTGTGTGTGTGTGTGTGTGTGTGTATGTGTGTGTATCTGATAAAGAGATAGAAAGTGGATGACAAATGTTGAGGAGGAACGAGGGCAGTGAGAGACTGCTAGAGAGATGAAAGAGACGAAGGGTGCGCAAAGAGCATGGTGATAATGGACGAAAAGAAAAATAAGTAGGGCGGAGGGGTGGGGGGTGAGGGATTGATTTGATTTGAATTATAGATACTGACAATCATAATGACACAGAGAAAACATGAGTTAGAGGGGGAGAGAAGACTGTTTATTACTCAGGTATATAAACAGCAGTCCAAGTAATATAGTCCAAGCGGGTCATGGTTGCATCACAACATCAAAAAGGGTAAATGTGGTGAACTTGGATGAACCCTATGACAAAACTAAATTGTCACAGTGGACCAAGATATTTTGAATGTGATCCAAGATGGTAAAGTTGCAGACTGGACAGCTAAACAATGAGCCAAAGCTCAAGGCAGCATATCACAGAAGCTTTTCACACTGTCACATTGTTTTCACATCTCTTTACTGAAACACTGGTTATAGTCTCTTTAAGGTTAAGGAAAGATTGCATTAATGATCAAAAGAAACCAGTGTTGACAGTTGGTAGAACCAATGGTCTCCTATACCAAAGTCACAGGTTTCAGTGACAGAAACGTTCACTGCAAATTCTTAGATGCTTTACATCATGCCATGTCATGCTATTTAAAGGCTCTCCACCCCCCCCCCCCCCCCCCCCCCCCCCCAAAAAAAGAATATAAAAATTCAGGAATTCAAAAACAAAGATCCTTATATAACAACCACTTCCATGAACAGTTCTAAAGTGGTACTTAGTGATTTAAGAAAATGCTGTTAAGATTAGGCAGAGACCCTCTCCCTCTCCTGTTGTGTCTTCTGTGTTTCCCCTCCCTGGTGTGTGTGGCTTACCCTTGTCTGTCTGTTCTGCCTGTGTGTGTGTGTGTGTGTGTGTGTGTGTGTGTGTGTGTGTGTGTGTGTGTGTGTGTGTGTGTGTGTGTGCGTGTGTTGACGTCAAGCCTTCCCTCCAACTCACCTGTGCACTTGCTGTGAATCAGGCCATCCCTCCACCCTCTCCCTATAATTACTTAAGACCTGTCTTGCATTCCACTCTTCACCAGTTCATCTGACCTCATACATAATAGTAACGTTGACAAACATAATAGAGAAAGTTTTTTAGTTTGCTAGTTTGTTAAGATCTTTGCCTTGTTTGTTGGAGTCTTTTCAAGATGGCGGCGCATACAGACGCAGCGGCCCCTCTCTTTCCGAGTTCAGTGCGAGGGTTCGAGTGTTTGTTTACTTTTGTTTACAAACCACGTGAGTAGTTCGTCATCAGCACCGGTTAAAAGATATAGTCACCACTGTATTATGGATATAAGGAACAGGACTACACAACATCTACACCTGGACCAGAAAGTATCAGAGGAACTTTGGGGCCTAGGACTCCTTCACCAGACTGCTATAAGACCGGACTTGCCTGCTGCATCCCACCCAGAGAGGAGGCGCCGAAAGCGATGTGAGAAAAGAGATTACAGTCATCTTGCTTGTCGCTGTTTACATCTCTCCCTTCGCTAACACCAGCAAAAGGAGCGAGGCACTCAACAAACTCTACCAGGTCATCAGTGAACAACAGACAGCACATCCAGATGGATTCCTCATCACCGCTGGGGACTTTAACCATGCAGGTTTTATTGCCTAAACTACACAAGCATGTTGATTTTCCGACAAGGGGAGACAACACACTGGATTTAGTGTGACTTGCAAAGAAGCATACAAGGCCCACTAAAAAGGAGGTATGTGTATGGCTAGAGGGGGCCTGCTATGCTCTGAAAGACTGTTTCAACACCATAGACAGGGACATCTTCAAACATGCAGCCACTTACAACAACCACACAGACAGAGTACACAGAGACTGTTACCGCATAGATCACAAAATGCATAGATGATTCCACTCACAGTGACATCACATCACATCACTGTCCATGCCAACCAGAAACCATGGCTGACAGGAGAGGTTCACAGGCTCCTGATTGCTTTGGATGCAGCAACATCCAGAGCCAACCTGTCCTGTGGATAGGATGCAAACAACAGTGGCAACTGTTATTAAAAAACCACCGGAACAACCAGATATTCACAAAGAGGAAAATAAGTTAATGTACAAATGGGTTTCTATCACCTACCTAGTACATAAACAAGAAATCCCCTCAAGCAAATGTAGCACCTCTACTGTTAATTTACTAGAGCGAGGAGGTTACCTACAACTATCTAGGCCTGTAAAGAATAATGCCCGAACCATTCACAAGGAAGTAATGTTTAAATGAAGAGTTGGCAGTTTTATTGTCTTTGTCATGAGGTAGCTCTGCTGCCTCTGGGGATTGTCTGTTGGTGGTCTCTTTTTCTGTTTGTTTTCTCTTTTTGTCTGTCTGGTTGGTGTGGGCGTGGCTTGGCGTTTTCCTGGCTGGGTCCTCCTCATCAGGACGATTCCAATCACCTGTGCTCATCCTGGTGGCAACCTACCTCAGAGTATAAGAGACTCAGTTTTCCAGTCGGTCCTCGCCAGATCGTACCGCCATCTTCCCGGTGACTAGATCTATGAGCCTCGTGATTTTTTCCTCTTTGTGATTTAGTGCTTTGAATCTTCTCCTTTGTGGTTTTGTCGACTTACCTTTTGCCCCTCTCCTAACTGCTCACCTCTCCCTCCTTGCAGACTCCGACGGTCTCCTCCTCCCCGTGCTTCCTTCCCTCAGCCGACACCGTTTTCCGGGATACCCCGCCGCCCTTAGTTCTTTTGGTTATTCTTTTGTTTTCTCTGTAAATAAACTGTTTTTTTTACTCCTGAAGCTGCCTACGTCCTGCTATTGGGTCCTGGCCCTGACTGACTCTGAGCATGACAGTCTTACCACATCAAAGGAAAACAAAAGAAACTAAATTGACAATTCTGCAGCTATTATGCAAAATAAATAAAATAAAGATTTATAAAAAGCAAAAGAATAAAGTTGGTCAGTCTATTTGAGCTCAGTTAGCTCGTTGCTCCCTTTTGCTAAGGAGCTGAAGGTTCAGCAGTTCTGTCTGTGTCTCTTTTTATATCTATGTCAAAAAAAACCAACCTACAGAAATAGTGCAGAGAAATAAGTTGTTTTGTCTAACGCTCTCCTTCTTATATAAAATCTCAACGATTATCTTTTAACGATCAGTCAATTATGTATAGCCTACTACTGAGGGTATACGTCAAATACAATGTAATCACTTATCATAACAATATTTACCATGAATTAACATACCATATTTACCTTAACCATCTTTTTTAACCAAATTTTTAAAGTTCTTTAATACATTCCACTGCAGTGACAAACATGAATTAAACATATCAACTGAACTTATCATAAAGTGACCATGCTAAAAATCAGCAGCGCGCTAATTCCCTAGCCGTTATAAATATTTCTGCCGTAGCATAAGCAAAAGACCGCTAGCTTAGTCATTAGCGATCGCGTTAGCGGTTAGCGTCTTTTCCTAAGCACAACAGTTGCATAAAAAAACAGAGAAAACTCATAACCATATAACAATACCCGTATAACTCCGACTGGTTTTATGTGTACAATATCTTAACTTCCAGAACAGGGCACTAACTCACCGGAGTTCCAACATCAACACTTCAACTTAAGTTTTTTTTCCTTGCGCTTCCAACTCTGCTGCAGTACGGCTTCACGGCATTATCTGGGAGAGATTTCAAGCGGAACTGACGCTGTCTATCACTGGCTGTTTTAGCAATGCACTACGCCCTCTCCCGGAACCAACAGGCACTACACTACTAAACCACATAGGCTTTAGTAGCCCTATGTTTCGTGTGGGTTACACAAACATTGTGAGGATGTTGGTAATGAATCTCAATGAGTTTCCATCCAGCTTTTCTAAGGTGATGATTTCATGATCCATATACAATTACTAATGGCTGCTTTCCCTCTAACCCAGTTTCATTCTGTCTCAGCCATTCCCCACTGCTTGCCTTTCTCCATATGAAAAGAGACATCTGTCAAGCCATGAGGCATTCACATCAGACATCCGTCTATCTATAAACACATATACACAGAATGAATGATGTCCTTTTAGAAGGATTAAACAGAGCATGGCTAAAACTTGCCATTTTTTCAAGATATTTTTTCATAGATGGGTTTTAAATATTAATTTAAAATATATGAATTTTATTCAATCTTATTATCTTATTTATACAATCATCTACTCTTTTGAGTCTCTTTTAATAATGACGATAATATAAATGATACTAATATATAAACTAAATGACAAAACCTACTGAAAATTATTCATATGACTGATATAGCACTGTGGTTGAGGTTTGGTTAGCTTTAGGCACACAAAAAAAATTGTAGAAAACGAAATTGTGGTTTGTGGGTTTAGATCAGGGGTATTCAACTAAAATTTTAAGAGGTCCAGTGAGAGAAAATTTCTTCAAGCGAAGGTCCGGAACACCATAATGTCAAACATTATGAATTAGTGATTAGCAGCGTCACGTGGGATGGCTTAACTCGCATGCAATTGGTCTGTAAAGTCCGCTAGATAGATACTGTAAAGACTAGAAAAGCTGTGCTGGTTAAGATATTAGCGTCCTGTCGTGATGTAGGATAATCGATAATTTATTGATTGTAGGTCTGGGTCCGCATAAGACGGCGTCTGGGTCCGGACCCGGACCCGGACCGTGGTCCGCCTGTTAGTGACCACTGGTTTAGATTATATAGTTTTAAAAGGTTTACACATGCATTTTAAAGGTTTACACACACTCTAATATATATATATATATATATATATATATATATATATATATATATATATATATATATATATCAAAAAATGAATAAGGATATATGAAATGCAAAAATATATATGTCATTTGATCCATTGTTATTTTATTTTCGAACCCCGGTCTGGGCCCTTCTGCGTGGAGTTTGCATGTTCTCCCTGTGCCTGCTGCGTGGGTTCTCTCCGGGTACTCCGGCTTCCTCCCACAATACCAAAAACATACATGGGTTAGGTTAACTGGCCACTCTAAATAGCCCGTAGGTGTGAGTGTGTGTGTGGTTGTCTGTCTTTGTGTGTCAGCCCTGCGATTGACTGGCGACCAGTCCAGGGTGTACCCTGCCTCTTGCCCATAGTCAGCTGGGATAGGCTCCAGCTCCCTCGTGACCCTTACGGATTAAGCAGTAGAAAATGAATGAATGAATGAATGAATATATACACACACACACACACACATATATATATACATATATATACATATACATATACATATAATATATATATAATTTTTAATCACGATTAATTGCACTGTTATGCAAACAATTCAATAATGAATTCAAAAGTAGTGTATTACGCACTTTGATTTTAAAAGTACTGCTATATGAACAAAAGTGCAATAACATTTAGTTTGCATACACTTTAAACAAATAAGGTGCTTTTTAACAGGGTATTCCCTTTACACAGTAGTAGTTATACATATTCCTTGTAAATCTCAACTTAAAGATTAATGTAATCAAATCAAATATAAAACCAAAGCTATTTGCCACTGCCAGAGCATTAATGTTTTATTAGCAGATTTATTAGCAGAAACATTTTTCTCTAGTCAGGGAGCAGCATAAATAGTCTAGCTACTATCAGTAGCAAGTGTCCCTGTTGTGGAGTGAAGTGGTCGAACACAAAAAAACGTACACAGCTGGGATTAACTGTGCAGGAGATTTTTTAGTCTGTGAAGTCCATGTTTGTACTGGATTTCCTTTGGAGAATCTCAGTCAAAAAAGAAAAAAAAAACACTTTCAGTGATGTAGTGTGTAGTTACACAATAACAAAATTAACTGCATTTATCCATTCCTCCGACTTAACATCTTCTTAGTCTTCTGCACCACGCCAGTTGCTAAGACACACAAGGTCATTTACATTTTCAGATGATAACGAAACTCTCTTCTTCTGTACAATATGACCAGCAAGAGACCTTTCACAAGGTACGGGTGTTGCAGGTGTGGCCAAGTACTTCTGTGCAATGGAGGCCAGCCTGCTGTGTGAGCCTGCATATTTGGACCACCACTCTAACGGACAGGCCTCTGTACTGATGGTGGGCTCCGCTAAGTATTGAAATACACTGTTCTCAGCTGAGTCTTCTTCCTGTTCAGAATCAGACTCTGATGAAGCAGCCAACAGGGCTAACTTTTTCTTTGGTGGCTCTGATGTTGTTGCTTCCACTTTCTCTGCAACAAACCTCTGTTCCTTGAGTAAGTTAGTGACTGAGGCCCACACCTCACCCCTCTCAGCTCTGGTTATACACTTGAGGTCTTTAAATCTCGGGTCCAACGCTGTAGCAATCTTCAGATATGCAATGTTGGCATTTTCCTTGCGTGTCTCCAGGTCTGTTCTGAATGTAGACTTGAATTTGACCACGTAGACAGGGTCATCATCTGAGCTCTCCATCTCTCTCTGGCAAAAAGCAGGCAGAACTACAGAGAATGAAACATACTTTTCTCCTCCCAGAACTTCAGTCACATACCTGCAACAGAAAAAAATACAACATTTCAGTCAAAATGTTTTGCATTCACTTACTTACACACACACAAAAAATGTCCTCTACATATTCGTGCTATATTTATACAGACATACAGACACTCTATTACACTATTTCTCTCTCACATGCACTCAGACTAGACAGTAAGAAATACATGACGTAACACATACCTGCAGGGCTCCAGTAGCATTTCCAGTTTCTGCAGTTTGTCCATTTCAGCTGGTGATGGCATGGCAATCTTGGTGTTGTGTGTGGTGAGGACATCCCTCAGTGGCTGTTTGTTTCTGCGGATGTTTTTTATCATGCCCAAAGTCGAATTCCATCTGGTTGGAATGTCTTGTATAAGCGACTCCTTCTTTTGTCCATGTTCAATTTGTTGTTGTTCTAAATCTGCAGCACTTGCTGGACTGTGTTTAAAGTGGCCCACAACTTTTCTGCATTTGGCCAGGACATTGTCAAACGCACTGTTCTGCAGAGATACTGTGACAGAACGCTGGAGACGTGTTCAAAAAGCAGATGTCTTGCAGCAGCAATCATATTTCTTGCACTATCTGTGCTGAGTGTGCTGACTTTATTTGAAATGTCCCATTGCTGTGCAACATGTATAAAATGTTCAGTAAAGTGTCTCTCTTCTGTTTTCATCACAGTCAGAGCATGTGAATGCAGCTCCCACTGTTCATCAATATAATGCACTGTAACTCCGAGGTAATTATGGTTACCCAGTGATGTCCAGTAGTCTCCAGTGAGAGCAAAAGTTGGTGCACATTGTAACACCGTCGCTTGTGTATTCTTTTCCATTTCATACAACTTGGGTATTCTTCTTTTGATGGTGCGTCTTCAGGGAGGCTCATACGTGCCGTCATTCGTTGCAATTCTAAGAACATTCCTCAAACCAACATTTTCAACAGTACTAATTGGCCTGCAGTTTGTAGCTGTCCACTTCGTTATGGCATTTGTTAGCTTGTCTTGCCTTTGTTTATCTATACTTCTGCCACACGCTGCATCCAACGTAGTCTGCCGAACCCTCCCTCCACTGTTTTTTCGGGTGGATGATTTGCTGGTATCAACGGTGTGTTTTGCATTTAAGTGATACTTCAGACTCGAAGTACTTCAGTGATAAAATTCAACTTTGCAGTGCTTACAAACAACTTTGGTTCTGTCAACTCCGCCGTCTGGTAGAAATTTAAAATGAAAATGGAACCTTTCTCCATTTTCTGGCCAGTTCTTTTCTGTTCTGGTTCATGTGAATGCTGCAGCAGTCTTAGGCCCACCCCAAACGCTCTCATTAGTTGAGACGCGTGATGACACCCATTCCAAGCCAATACTGATCAACATTCCACCTCACTTGTGACCCATTGTTTGTCTGTATGTGTATTCAGAGCAAGTGAGCAACGGACTTGAAGAAAAATAATAATGCTAAAGACTGCATTAATGCACAATAAAATAATTGTCGTCATTAATTAATTAATGCGTTAACACGATGACGCATTAACTTGCCCAGTCCCAACTATGTCTGTCTGCTGTTTGCTGTTGAGCTTGTGGAAGGTGTGTATGTATGTATATATATACATACATGCATACATACATACATACACACATACACATACATATACACATACATACATACATACACACCTTCCACAAGCTCAACAGCAAACAACAGACAGACATAGTTGGAGACTAGTTGGTGAACATAATGAAGCAAGAGCTGGTCGTGACGAAAAACAGAGCTAAAGGAGAGTATTTTATCAAGTGGACAAAAATAGGACAACAATTGAAAGCTGCTTTGTCTATGTATAAATAGGGGGCTACTGTTCACCATAACAACTTCATGCAGGGAGAAGTTGAATTATGTATTTCTAAGTGGTTTGCTGCCCCATGGGGCCAGAAAAAAGAGTTAATGCAACTTTAAGGTCAGGGAAATATAGTTGTTTAGGTGAAAAAAAAATTTAAATGAAAAATAAGCAAACCTGGAAACAGTTAACTGTGACAGGCTGTACCAAAGTTTTTCGTTATTTAATCTATGAGTCAAGTTCTCATTTTTTCTAATGATAAAAAGCCAGTGCATGGTTAATGTAATGTAATTTGAATCCTTTGCAGGAA
This sequence comes from Toxotes jaculatrix, assembly GCF_017976425.1. NCBI lineage: Eukaryota > Metazoa > Chordata > Actinopteri > Toxotidae > Toxotes > Toxotes jaculatrix. The sequence goes on from NC_054411.1 coordinate 21,982,320, forward strand.
ATCCAGGCTCAGGCAGTTATACTGGAAACTACTATATACAGAGATAATTACAGAATTGACCAAACAACAAATTGAGTATTTACTGCTGAGAAATTGATGGCCATAAATAAATTATAAGTGGGGTACAATATAGTGAAACCCTTAAGGACAAAAACTTTAATGAAATTTCTATTTTCCCTTTTCATGGTCTTTTAGACCATCTTCTTTGCTATAATCTATGAGCCTATTTTTATTTCAGTGTATCTTAGAGGGTGGAGAAAATCAAGAAATCAAGAGAGAGGTTGCATGCTTAAATTCGTTTATTGTTTTTTTTTTTTTTTTCAGCTTGCATGCTGCTGGACCAACAACAGCCAGTAGTGTCTGGAGTCTTAAAGATTACATATCTCCCTCCTTTTTTCACTATAAATGTCTTTCTACTCTTTACCCTGGCTAAGCTGCAGGGACCTGCAAAATGGCATTGGCTGATGATATTTGGCCACGTTTGTTTGTGCTTGTGAGGCAGAGGATGGAAGTTGGAGAGGAGAGGAGGAATCACAGAGATGGGGCGGGATTGAGGAAAAAAGGAGTGGACAGGAAAACAACAGGGAGAGAGAGGTAGCGCTAGGCCCTAACAAGGATATGATGATATATTTCATCTTTTATATATATATTGTGGTGTTATTCACTCTGCAATATTTAATTCAATTTTTCAATTCAATTCAATTTTATTTATATAGCGCCTTCCACAATCAAAATTGTCTCAAAGCGCTTTACAGAGACCCAGAGCCTGACCCCAGAGCAAGCACTTAAGGCGACAGTGGCAAGGAAAAACTCCCTTTTAACAGGAAGAAACCTTGAGCAGAACCTGGCTCAGATGGGGGACCCTCCTGCCAATGGCCGGGCTGGGTGAAAGGAGGAAAAGGAGGAAGACAGGACAGCTAGGAATGGAGGAGAGGGGGAGCAGGACATGCAGCATAATATAGACAATGGACAATGTTAGTGGGTCCATGTTTACATTACAGTTGATGAACAGTTATTGGATAATGTGTGCTCAGCAGATTACAGTTATGATAGGAAACAGAGCACAGAGGCAAAAAGCTGTCATGACTGGTAATTATTTACATTACAGTCTGCAAAAAATATGAATCCAATATTTATCTGTAGCAGAATGGAACATTAAACGTGTAAGAAATGGATCATTGTAAACAATAAACAGCAGCAGGTGGGTGGAGCCAGGACCACAGAACATGCAGCTCCGGAGCCAGAGATGCCTGCAGAGAGGTACAGAGATAGGCCATCTACAGACTCAGCACCTGAGTGCATTCATTGCATTCATCTTGGGTGACTTCAGCCATGTCAATTTGGATTCTACACTTCCAACTTTCACACAGTTTGCAAGCTGTCCTACCAGTGAAGGAAGAACAATAGATCTGCTATATGCTAATGTTTAAGAAGCTTACAGCTCTTCCCCCTCCCCCAACTGGTAATCCTCTCCCCCTGCACATAGCAGGGGGAGAGGGGGAGATTCTACGTAAAGAGTCTGCCTACAGCTTCAAAGACTGTAAGGAGATGGACAGACAAGGCCAAGGAGAAACTTCAGGGCTGCTTGTGAACCCCACGGTGGCAACATAGATGGGCTCACTGAGTGTATCACTGGATACATAAACTTCTGTGTGGACACCATTGTCCCAGCCAGGACGGTCAGCTGTTACCCCTACAACAATCTGTGGGTAACAAAGGAGATCAGAGCCATTCTGAAGAGACAAGAAGAGGGCCCTCAGAGTTGGCAACAAGGAGAAGGTGTGAACAATACAGACAAACCTGAAATCAAAGACCGGGAAAGCCAAGGAGAAGTACAGGAAGAAGTTGGAGTGGAAACTTCAACAAAACAACATGAGAGAGGTATGGAGTGGCATGAGGACCATCACTGGTTACAAGCCAAAAAACGGTCGAGGAGCTGATGGCAACGTGGAATGGGCGAATGAGCTGAATTTGTTTTTAACGAATTTGACAGTTGATTTGAGTGACCCCAGCTCACCCCCAACAGACTCTTATGCAGCATCCACTCCACTTTCTCTCTCTCTCCTCCCTCCTCTCCTTGCTCTTCCTCATCTTCTTGTGAAGACCTCACTTGCATCTCCTCCTCTGACTCCCCTGAGTGCACTCACCAGGGAAGCGCCTACTCCCCTCCCCTACCTGATACCTCCACACTGAGCTGAACAGAGTCCATGCAAGCAAGTTGGCAGGTCCAGATGACGTGAGCCCAAGGGCCCTAAAGGGGAGTACTTCACTATGTCTTCAACATGAGTCTGAATCTTCAGAGGGTCCCCGTGCTGTGGAAAACGTCATGCCTCGTCCCTGTAGCAAAGACGCTGTGTCCCAACAACCTCAAGGATTACAGGCCTGTCCCATTAACATCACACATCATGAAGACTCTGGAGAGACTCATCCTGGAGCAGCTCCAGCCCATGGTCCAACCACTTTTGGATCCCTTCAGTTCACCTACCAGCCCCGTCTTGGAGTGGATGACCCCCTCATCTACCTGCTCAACCAAGTCTACACCCACACAACCTGGCAAGCACTGTGAGGGTCATGTTTTTTGATTTCTTCAGTACGTTTGACACCGTCAGGCTGACTCCGCTGGGTGAGAAGCTGACAGAGATGCAGGTGGATGCCCCACTGGAGTCCTGGATTGTGGATTAACTGACTGGCAGACCAGAGTACGTGCACTTGCAGTGCTGTATGTCAGACAGAGTGGTCAGCAACACAGGGGACCATCCTCTCTTCCTTCCTCTTCACTCTATGCACCACTGACTTCAGCTACTGCACAGGGACCTGCCACCCTCAGAAGTTTTCTGACAACTCCAGAAGCAGTATTTGGATGTATTTCAGATGGTGATGAGAGTGAGTGCAGGACTGTGGTGGACAACTTTGTCACTTGGAGCAGGAGACACCACCTACAGCTCAATGTGACGAAGACAAAGGAACTGGTGGTGTACTTGAGGAGGACCAAGGCTCCTGTGACCCCTGTTAACATTCAAGGGGTCAGTGTGGACATGGAGGAGTACAAGTACTGAATTTTTAAAAAAGCTCTTCCACGTCTCTCTGCTATCCTTCATAGAGCTGATATGGATATGCAATCTTCTAGTGACAGGCCACTGATGATTCAGCTTTCACATAGCTGCATTCCACAGCCATGTCTGACATGTCAGCCTACATGTAACCTTATCTATATGACTGACAACAGTCTCATGATGATATGCAACTTCCTGCAGAGAACTGTGACCTCTGACTTTATGAACAAGGACAGAGATAAAGAGTAACTGGAAGGAAGGAGAGATAGAGATGAGACAGTTGTCCTTCAAGGATGAACACACTGGGAACTGACCTCTAGCTTGTGTACGTAGGTTCATTTGTGTGTGTGTGCCCCCATGTGTTTTTGAATGCAGTCTCACTGTGATAAGTCCCTTCTCCATGCCCCATAAAGCCCCTTTATTACCTCATCTAGCTGCAATCAATCTCTCCTCTGTGTGTGTGTGTGTGTGTGTGTGTGTGTGTGTGTGTGTGTGTGTGTGTGTATGCATGAAGTCATGTGACTGTGTACAGTCTTTGCAGTCTTTGTGTGTGTCTCTCTGGATGTACAGTATTTATGAGACTGCATGGGCTTTCATTCATGTGTGAGTCCACCCCCTACATGTCTGCACACTTGTGTGACTCCATTCAATGTGCTTATGCTTGAGTGTGTGTCCAGACTTAAGGCTATTTCCTCTCCCATTTCCATTCTTTATTCCTCTTATCTGCAGCCCTCAGAGACTGAAGAACCGTTTCCTTTGTTGTGGAGCTGCACATACAAACCCGGATTAGATGTTGGAGGTCATCTGATGGGCAGCAAGAGTGGCATTATGATCCGAGACATGGCCCCTAATCCAGAGACAAGACTTCAAATGAGTCTTCGAATGAGCTGTGACAGCGTGGATCCAAACTGCTACAGTGTCTTCAAACAAAACACAGCTAAAAGCTGACTCTGCATAAGTGAGTGTTCAGCAATTACAGCATGTAGTTAATGCAGGCATTGTTGTGCGTACTTACCGTGAGTTTTTATGTTCTCAAGAGAGCAATGCAACAATAGATTGGTCAAACTGAATTGCCGTATGACAGTTGTTAGAAGTATTGTTCAATTACAACACATGTTTAAGCTCTGCAGCCTTTTGAGTCTTCATGATGGTTAGCATTGTCACTGCATAATAAGAAGGTCCGGAGTTTGAACCTACAACTCTGTGTTGAAAAAGAACCTCCTACATCTAATAAGACATGTGAAAGGGGTTTTTGGGTGTAATTGATAATGACACTTTGCCATAAGAAAATTATGTAAATATTAATATGTGTATCTGTATAGTAAATGGATATCATTCCATTAATGTGTAAGTTGTGTTGCACCACCAGCCAAGAAATAAAACTGTATATGTAGGAGGTGGACATGATAGTTTTATTTGGACCTGCTGTTACTTGTGTTTGTACTTTGCAGGGGGGCGCTGAAGGATGGCATCTCAAGGAATTTAGATTTTCATGAGTCCACAGGCAAAGTGTCTATAAATGGAGATGATGACATTCACTAAATATCACTTAGAATGTTTTAAGCCAAGATTAATCCACTTAACCTGGAGTCTCTCGAGATAATCTGAAAGTCAAAATATATATGTCTTCACATAACTTCAAGATCATTCTAAACATTCTCTACGTTTTCTATAACTGCTCTTATTGAGTCAGTATCCTATTGGGAGGTCAGGCAATATCCTGCTCCTTCAGCACCATCATGAGGTAATGCCTTTAGGATAATACAGTTAATCAATTTACATGTCCTCCTCAGAGCCACTATAACTGCCTCCCATAATCAGTTTCAGGTTGTCTGCCTCGTTATTTTGGTTCCCACCAATGATGTGCTAATCTCAGAGGTTGAACTGATAATCGGTGGTGTAACCCCGCTCACATCACCGTGAAGGAGCAAATCTGTGGCCCGGATATTGAACTGTGTGCTATCTGCCCAGGGAGTTTTCTCATGTGATCATGGTGGCAGTTTATGTTCCCCCCTCTGCAAACCCAATCACTGCGTGTGACGTCATTCACTCTGCAATAGCCCGGTTAAATACTCAACACCCGAGGGCATTCATTGCTATCTCGGGTGACTTCAACCATGTTAATTTGGACTCCACACTTCCCACTTTCACACAGTATGAGAACTGTCCTACCAGGGAAGGAAGAACAATAGACCTGCTGTATGCTAATGTAAAAGATGCTTACAGCTCTTGCCCCCTCCCCCCGCTGGGAAGGTCAGATCACAACCTGGTTCACCTCACCCCCGGCTATGTGCCTCTTGTCAAGAGTCTGCCTGCAACTTCAAAGACTGTGAGGAGATGGACAGAGGGGCTAATGAGCTGAACCTGTTAACAGATTTGACAGAGTGAACCCAGCTCATCCCCAAACAGACTCTTCTGCGGTACAAAGGCAACCACCAACTCCACTTTCTCTCCCTCCCCTCTCCTCTTCTTGCTCTCCCTCATCTCCAAATGAAGACCTCACTCGAACCTCCTCCTCTGAATCCCCTGACTGCACTCACCAGAGAAGCACCTACACCCCTCCCCTACCTGACTCCCCCACACTGAGCTTCACTGCTGACCAGGTGAGAAGACAGCTGAACAGACTCCATGCAGGCAAGTCAGCTGGTCCGGATGGCGTGAGCCCAAGGGCCCTAAAGACCTGTGCCTCCCAGCTATGTGGAGTACTTCATTATGTCTTCAACATGAGTCTCAGTCTTCAGAGGGTCCCCATGTTGTGGAAGACGCCATGCCTTGTCCCTGTACCGAAGATACCGCATCCTAGCAACCTCAAGGATTACAGGCCTGTTGCATTAACGTCACACATCATGAAAACTCTGGAGAGACTCATCCTGGAGCAGCTCCGGCCTATGGTCCAACCATTTATGGACCCCCCCATGGAGAGTGGACGACGCCATCATCTACCTGCTCAACAGAGTCTACACCCACCTGGACAAGCCGGCCAGCACTGTGAGAATCATGTTTTTTGATTTCTCCAGTGCGTTTGACACCATCAGGCCTACTCTGCTGGGTGAGAAGCTGACGGCGATGCAAGTAGATGCCACACCGGTGTCCTGGATTGTGGACTACCTGACTGGCAGACCACAGTACGTGTGCTTGCAGTGCTGTACGTCTGACAGCGTGGTCAGCAACACCGGGGCTCCGCAGGGGACCATCCTCTCTCCTTTCCTCTTTACTCTCAACACCACAGACTTCAGCTACTGCACAGAGACCTGCCACTTTCAGAAATTTTCTGATGACTCTGCAATAGTTGGATGTATTTCAGGTGGTGCTGAGAGTGAGTACAGGACGGTTGTGGACAACTTTGCCACATGGAGCAAGATAAACCACCTGCTGCTCAATGTGACGAAGACAAAGGAACTGGTGGTGAACTTGAGGAGGACCAAGGCTACAGTGACCCCTGTCAACATTCAAGGGGTCAATGTGGACATGGTGGAGGAGTACAGGTAGCTAGGGGTGTACCTTGATCACCAACTGGACTGGTCCAAAAACGTGGACAGTGTGTACAAAAAAGGGCCAGAGCCGTCTCTGTTTTCTGAGACGGCTAAGGTCCTTTAACATCTGCCGGATGATGCTGCAGATGTTCTGTGAGTCTGTGGTGGCCAGTGCCATCCTGTATGCTGTTGTCTGCTGGGGCAGCAGTCTGAAGGTGAAAGGACACTAACAGACTCAACAGGATCATCAGGAAGGCCAGCCATGTTGTGGGAGAGGAACTGGACTCACTGAATACAATGTTGGAGAGGAGAATGTTGTCCAAAGTTAGGACAATATTAAACTCTCCTTCACACTCTCTCCACCATGTGCTGATCCGTCACAGAAGCTCGTTCAGCAATTGTACCACGCTGCTCAACAGAGAGACACAGGAAATCATTCCTGCCAGTAACTATCTGTCATGAGGCAGCTTTGCTGCCTCTGGGGTTGCTTGCTGTCTTCCTGTGTGTGTGTGTGCTCTGTGTGGGTGTGTGGATCCTCCCTCATCCTCATCAAGGTGATTCCGTTCACCTGTGGGCAATCTACCTTCCCAGCAAGCGTATAAGAGGCTCGGCTTGTCTGTCAACCCTCGCCAGATTGTTCCGTCATCTCACGTGGTGACTAGTACTCTGTGCTCCTAGTTATTAGCTATCAAATTGCCTTAACTTGTTTCGCTCTTGGATTTCTCTCCTGCAGACTCCTCCGGTTTCCCCCCATCCAGCGTCACCACCTCTCCGTTTCATCCGTCTCCGCCTCGCCGTCCCGGAATCCCTCCTGTCCTCAGCCTTCCCCTTCTTTTGTTTGATTTAGTTGGCACTGTCAGAATAAACTGCCCCTTTTCTTTGCCGCTAAATCTCTCTTTGTCTGTTTTTGGGTCCAGACCTAGACAACTTAACTAACCCTAACACTATCAAGCTGTATAATTCAGAACTCTAAAAATCACAGACTCATGTTTACTGTGTATACTTCATTCTTGACCTCATATACATGAAAATATTAATCTGAATCTATTAATATTAATCTGATTATTAATTACATTATTTTGTATATTTTTATAGTTATTTATTGCAGCTGCTCTTTTGGCAAAAAGCTTTAAAGATTATGAGCTTTCATTGCAGTACTCTCGCACAATTTGCTAAACCTGAAAAGAGACAGTTGTTGTGAAACAGGGTATTGGAGTTTTTAAGTAGGAAGATATGTAGTTTAACAATTTGAATATACTGCCTTTTTGGTTTTGAAGTTAAGAAATGCTGGACCAAAACAATTTTTGTCAGAGCTCCATTTGTCATCAATGTACAGGTGAGTTGACTGAAAACTGGAATGAAACTGGAATTTATAAAAGAAATGACCAAATACAGATTTTCATTGAATCTGTGGTCTGTTAAGCAACCCAGTATTCTTTCTGCTGACATGCAACAGAAAAGGCATAATCACAAACTTGTGTCTGTAGGGACATAAACAAATCTGAAAGGATTATTTTCTGTCTCAGCGAGGAAGAGAAAAAAACAGATGCCCATGTCATCTGCCATGTTGCTATGGTTTCGTCTGTGAGATTCAACAGTCAGATGATGACTGAGGCCTTGTTCCTCATCTCTTTTTTCTTTTGTCATCCTCTTTTTTCTTTCCCGTTGTACTTGAACAGTTATCTCAAGGATGCTGAAAAGCATTTTAGTAAATCAGTTGAGCCAAAAAGGTGGTTTCTCTCTGAAAAATGGCTCTCCATGGAGCTCCAACCTCAGGGAAAAGTGATAGGAGAGGAGGGCGTAAGAGAAGGAGTGATGAAAAAGAATGTGATTCAATGGAAAGAAAGGGAGGAAGCAAGGAAGGCTCAAAGGGAAAATGGGTGGATGTAAAGTAGGGAAACTAGGTGGACTGATGGGAGACATGAAGCAGGGAAGGAGGGGTTCGGATTGAAGTGACTGGGGAAAGGAAGGAAAGAAGGGAAGTGGGATAAGGGATGGAGATCCTTGTAAACAGAGAAGAGAAATATTAAAAGGAAGGGAAAAGTGAAAGGAGAAAGACTGCAACCTGGAATGGAGGGAGAAAAGAGAGTGATGGAAGACTAGAGTGAAGCGAGCAAGAGAGCAAGAGAGAAAACAAAGCTGCAGACAGATGCCTCCGTGGGGACGAGAGAGCAAACAAACACAGGAGGGAACAAGTGTTTCATGAAGCCCCCTGGTTGTTTTCTGCCCAGGTGGAAGGCAATGATAAGGGAGGAAGCCATACAATGTGTGTGTGTGTGTGTGTGTGTGTGTGTGTGTAGGAAGACAGGAGGAGAAAAGAGAAGAGAGGTGGAATAATGATGACAGAGAGGAGGCTGGAGGCTTGATAAGAAAACTCATATTCAGTCATAAACAGCACCACCTAGCGTATTATGTTGGGAATGCACATGCACACAAGCACACATATAGAAACACAGAATGCCTAAACATTTTACCTATTCCACAGCCACTGGATACCATACTGCAACTCTGCTACTGGAAATTTATCATTTATTGACCCCATGAATGCACTTTATCTCCTTAAAGGCCAAAATACTGTCATTTATGTTTCTTATGAATGATGATGATTTTTACATTAATATAAACTTTATTACAGGCTCAAGGCCCACAACTTGATCACAATACAAACATCAATTACACAGAACAATTCACACTTATTTACGTACAAAACAAAAACAAAACAACATTACATACATTTACATTGTATGCTCCCATTGATTGTATCTCAGTGTGGCTTTGGGTTAGGGGGTTAGGGGGTCACAGATCATATTATAATCCTAGACTAAGTGGAAAAGCAATCTGGCATCTTGGCCTAGCTTTCATAGTGTGTTTCTTAAGATTACATCAAAGGTTTGTGTGGATGGCCACTGCCCTCCCATAGGTGTCCTGCAAAATTGAGTGTAAGGACAATGAGCCCAGGTTACACTGTAATATGGATAGAGAAATATTTGTGGATCATGATATGCATTTGTGGATTTACTTCTGTGGGTTACAAATAATGTTTGGAGGGAATTCTACAGAAAAGAACAATGGTTATGCATCTGAAATACAAATATATCTGCCAAAACGTTTTTTGTTTTCTTTGATGTTTGATGTTGATTTTTTTTAATTGTGATAGATTTGATTTTTTAAAAAATATTATCTTTCAGCTAGCTTGTTTACATTTGTATAATTCTTGTAGCATCAAGATGACAAAAACACATAAAATATATAAAAATAAACTTAAGACTTAAAGTCTTGAAGTTGTTTGTTCAGTGTTTTTCTGTCATTTTAAAATTATAATCTACCAGGTTTGTTTCACTACTCTCTCCAGAAGGGAAGATTTCTCTCCATAGATGATAAAGTTTGAACAACCTAGAACTGATGATGATCAGAAAATGGAGAAATCAAATGTTTGTTTCCTACAATGAGTGAATCATAATGGAAATATTTTAATTAAGTAATAAATAATTACAGAATACTTTGCCACCTCTCCATTCTTTTAATGTCTGAGTGGTTGGAGCATGAGGCCGTCTGTTTTCACTTTTGAGCTGAGGTAATTGCTGTGTGCAGTAGCATGGAAGGAGAATCTGTCACACCCAGCAGAATGGAGTTCATGCAGTTGTTCTGTGGTTTGAGGTACAGGAGCTTTTTTTCCTAGGGTGTTGTTGTAACATTAGGATTAAACTCTGCATTTGTCTACACAATTTATAACTTGTTTAAACATGCTGCATTCAGTACACTGAATTTCAAGGCAAACAGCGGCAGCAAGAAAATGTGGCTTGGAGAAGGTGGCACAATTCCATGGTCAACAATTCTTTATATCCAAAGGACAAAACAGGTTGTTTGTCAGTGCCTTCAAAAATGACCCACATGACCATTACTGATGTGCTACCCCTGCAGTCAATGTTTGGTTTAGTTAAGGAAACTAAAAGTACTTGGTCAAGGTTATGGAAAGGTGATGGTCATACTTAAGTAAATGGTTTTCTACTACTTATGTTTTATTTTTGTCCTCATTCCCGTGCTTTTAGCTGTGGTCAGATGATCACATTGGAAACAAGTCAACAGCTTATGCCAATTATCTAAACCACTATATTAGGAGTTAATCAATAGATGTTAATCTTGTGCTCAGCTGGCAGGGTGCTGTGCTGGAGCAGGAAAATTGCAGAAAGCATATAGTCGAAATTCCAGTACACGCAAGGGACGTCTAGATTGTTTTCACTTATTAATAGTCATACATTTTTTCAAAACCACAAGCAACATGTTTCACTTTACAGCTTCCTCAGACTGGCTCCTCATTGTACATGATTACTGTGTTGAAACTGTTGTGAATTTAATTTATGCCATCTAGTGGCGGGTCCTGGTATTGTATGCATTTGGTTAATTTATTTTCTAGGTAGGAGCATTAGTTAGGAAGTCCTTCCTCCTCAGCAGTGTGTAAAGCATTGAAGAACAACTGTAGTAATCCTTTTGTTTGCAAACCTTTGAGAGGTATTATCAATAAGTTTATTGTTAATTATCATTATCTTCACATAGTTGATCCTTTTTGGTAATTTGTACAAATTTGTTGATATTGTATTTCCATATGATTGCACATGCTATTGAGTTCAATTGTGATTAAATGCCTCATGCCAGTGTATTAGACTCATTATATTTGCCTTTATTTCTTAATATAGTTTATTACAGTAAACTTAATTACCTATATTTTACTGTATTCTTTTTGTTTAGTTTAACTTCTTCATATTGAAATCTGCCTATGACAACAGTAGCTTATTCTGTGGAGAGTTGATATGAAAAGAATTTTAGCTGGCTATGAAAACTCAGTATAGGCCCACTACGAGCACGCTAGGGAATAACAGTATAATTAGGGCCCGAGCACCGAGTGGTGCGAAGACCCTATTGTAATTCTAATGTTTATTATTAGGGCCCGAGCACCGAGTGGTGCAAAGGCCCTATTATAATTCTAATGTTTATTATTAGGGCCCGAGCACCGAGTGATGCGAAGGCCCTATTGTAATTCTAATGTTTATTAGGGCCCGAGCACCGAGTGGTGCGAAGGCCCTATTGTAATTCTAATGATTATTATCAGGGCCCGAGCACCGAGTGGTGCAAAGGCCCTATTATAATTCTAATGTTTATTATTAGGGCCCGAGCACCGAGTGATGCGAAGGCCCTATTGTATCTGAAGGAATTATTAGGGCCCGAGCACGAAATTCGTGCGAAGCCCTATTGTATCTGAAAGAATTGTTATTATTATTATTGTTATTGTTATTATTATTATATTGTTTTTTTAATGTTTATTAGGGCCCGAGCACGAAACTTGTGCGAGGCCCTATTGGTATTGGAATGATTCTTATCATTATTATTAGGGCCCGAGCACCGAGTGGTGCGAAGGTCCTATTGTTTTTCTAATGTTTATTATTATTATTAGGGCCCGAGCACCAAGTGGTGCGAAGGCCCTATTGTAATTCTAATGTTTATTATTATTACTTGTCCTCCCAAACAACTGCATTTTTCAACTCCTTCCCATGCTCAAAAACTCCTGAAATTTTGCACACTCATCAGGTCTGGTGAAAAATGTGATGTGGGCAAAATGGCTCCGCAGCACCCCCTAGAAAATTTAAAAACCCCCCTCGCTTTGGGCTTAGTTTGTCATAAGTGTATGAAAATTGGTACACATGTTGATCATATCGAGACACACCAAAAAGTCTCTGACACCATGACCTCAACCCAACAGGAAGTCCGCCATTGTGGTTGGAATTTGCCGTATACCAATGGTGAATTACACCATTGGTATACGGACGAACTCGTGCTAGGCATTTCGCCCGATCGACTTCATATTTGGTGGACCTCACCTCAAGACCATGATGATCAAAAGTTATAACAGGCTTTTCTCTAAGTTAAAGGGCGTGGTCTCTGTGGCTCGCCAAAGTTTGGTGGCGTTTCGTGAATTTGCCATGACATTTTGAATGGCTCTCACGTCCACATACTTTATCCAAACATCTTCAAACTTTATGAGCATTATGAGGGCTCTGCCATGAACACCTCCATATGTCAAACTCCCGCCTTACTCGTGGCGCCCCCTGCTGGTAACAGGAAATGACCTGTTTTTACTCTGAAGTGTACTGCTCATTAATAGTTGACACCATCGGCTTTGTTTCTGCTCTACAACCTTCCCAACTACTTGGTGAAGCTACATTATAAAGGCAGTGAAGCTGCGTGCAATGGCATCTGTGTGGCGGCGCGGCAACTGTCGATCCCTCGCCGTGAAATTACGTTTGGACTTTTAATGACCTTAACTACCTCCTATGATCATAAAAATTCATACACACATTCTTGGGGACTGGCCCTAGACTCTGATGTAGTTTTAGTAAGTGGGCGGGGCAAAATGGCTCAACGGCGCCCCCTTGAAGATTTAAAATATCCCTCTCCATATGGGTTTTTTGGAGTATGAAAATGAAAATTGGTACACATAAAGAACACTTCCGGACGCACAAAAACGTCTCTTGACACCATGACCTCAACCCAACAGGAAGTCAGCCATTTTATCTTTGGCGGCCAAATTTCAATGCTTTCCACCATTGGTATGTGGACGAACTCGTGCTAGGCATTTCACATGATCCACTTCATATCTGGTGGAACTCGTGCTAGGCATTTCACATGATCCACTCCATATCTGGTGGACCTCACCTAAAGACCATGAAGATCAAAAGTTATAACGGGCTTTTCTCTAAGTTAAAGGGCATGACCTCTGTGGCGTTTTGGTGGCGTTTCGTGAATTTGCTGTTGTTATTCTCACTTTTTTTTTCGTTTGGTTGCATAATAATTCTGCACACTAATAGTTGTCCAATAATTGTGCATACATACAGTCATGGAAAAAATTATTAGACCACCCTTGTTTTCTTCATATTCTTGTTCATTTTAGTGCCTGCTACCACTAAAGTTATATTACCTGAAGAATACAATGAACTCAACAAAAAAATGCAGCTGATTACATAATACTTTATGTCCTATTTGACATGCTTAAGCTTAATTGTATTCCCAGGGTACATAAGAGGCTATTTGGTGGCATCAGGCAGTAGAGTAAGTGTGGTGGGTGTTTGTGGACAGGTGAGTTTGGGGGACCCTGTACATTTAGCAGCACGCAGGAATTTTTGTATAAACACACTATGGTTATTGGTTGGTGCCAACCCCCTGTATTTTGTTTTCTTTATCTTTTTTAGCTAGCTCAGCCAGGTCTTTTGTTTCCTTTGTTTTCTCAGGTAGTCAGTAACCTAGGCCTGGTTTTATTGTAACTTTTTTTGTTTTGTTTGGCAAAACCACTGGTCCACATCTCCCCCACCTTTTCTGTTTTGTTCCATTTTGAAATCTATGTTTTCAAATAAACTGACCGTAATGAATGAATGAAGACAAAAACTATACATTTTCATATGAAAACTTTTAAATTTCTTTTTTTTAAATGAACAATGAAAAACATGCTTGTGCCTGTGAACAATTAATTAAACCTTTCCTCTGACACTTCTTAAAACCTTGAGCCCTTCTCTTCTTTGTGACAATCCCTCCAAGTTCTTTTTCTTCAGCCGCTTTTGCTTTTTCTTGCCTCCTCTCATCTGTTCTTCACTGCTTGTCTGGAGACCCAGAGGTGAACTGTACCCAGGGCCCCCCTCCTCTTTCCCCTCCTCACACAGCTTCTTCAACACAGAAGAAATTAAAAGGTGAATATGTGCATTTAATGATGAGATTTTAAGTGACTGTAGGTTGATGAGGATGTCAAGTTCACTCAGTCAACTCAGTGTTTGGTTTCCAGAGCTACAGAGCCAAGCTGACACCAGGGAACGAGTCTGAAGCTGAAACCGAAGCCCTGTGCGCCTTCATCCAGCAGTTCACCGGCATCGAGTACAACAAGGTAAACAGTCTCCAACAGGTGCACACACACACACACAGTCACTCAAGTTTGATCTGCTTTAAACACCTCTAGGTGCTTTATCAGTGTAATAGGTATCATGTAAAACATCAAAAGCTAGGCATTTCAATTGTTTTTGGGTTTGAATGTACAACAGTTCAAGACTATAATGGCAAAATAAAGATTCATTCATTCATTCATTTTCTACCGCTTAATCCGTCAGGGTCGCGGGGGAGCTGGTGCCTATCCCAGCTGACTATGGGCGAGATACAGGGTACACCCTGGACTAGCCGCCAGTCAATCACAGGGCTGACACAAAGACAGACAACCACACACGCACACACTCACACCTACGGTCAATTTAGAGTGGCCAATTAACCTTTCCCACGCATGTTTTTGGGATTGTGGGAGGAAGCAGTACCTGGAGAGAACCCACGCAGGCACAGGGAGAACATGCAAACTCCCCACAGAAGAAGAGAAGAGTCATCCAGGTAGATGGGAGTGAGGCCAGCCATCTGTCCTTGTTTATATCCTGTTCTGTGGTCTTTACCATCACTATATAAATATTATATCACTGTATAAATTCCTGTAACGTCCTTCATCCAAATTGCCTCTGGCTCCTTCCTCTTACTCTGCAGCTTCTGGAGACTCTTCTCCCGCTATCAGACCTGGAGGCCCATGTCAACGTGGCGGTGGACGTAATCACCTCCAGCCACAAGAACATTAGCCGAGACTCGCTGCACTTTGTTGCCACCACCTTCTACTACAAACTAAAGGCTGCTGATGGCTATGTGCCCGCCACAAAATACCATGGCAACATGACACTGCTGTGGGCCAAAACCAGCAGCGAGTACAAACAAGACCTGGGAACTGACATCAAGCTCAGTGAAGTAAAGTATACAAGTGCACAGGCAAGGCTTTTCAAAAGTGTGAAGGCTGTGAAATGGTAGTTTGACAAACTAATCTTAACTCAAGTTCCCCTTATTAGCTTTTTTTCCGGAGCTTTTAACTGCAGGTCACTGTCTTAGTCAGTGAATGGAGTTTGCTGAATTTTCATGTGACCTACAGTATGCATGGAGCAGACCAAAAGCAGCAAATTTGCTGATGAAAATCATGAGATGTTGTTCAAAGCTCTGGAAAGAACTGGTTAAGATTATTTTGCCAAACTATTTTAAGTTTAGCTCCTTTTATGAATTCATATATCATCAGATATCATCAGAGACCGTCAGATGTCCAGAAGGAAAAAAAGTCTTTTTCGTCAACATAGTTGTGTGTAACTTGGTTAAGATACAAACAGTGTTTTATGCTTTACTGATTGTCAAATTGTAGAGTCTTTTAGTGTCAAGGTATTTCTTACGCTTTTTTTCCAAAAGAAAATACATTTACTGCTGGATTTGTTCTCTCACCATTGCTACGTGTGCTGATCTTCTATCTTTATTTTTTATTTTTAGCCCTATTGTGCTTGTTATTATTGCACATTAGCCTTCAGCACATCCCCTTCAATATGCCAGCCCACATACACGTACTTTGGTGAACACTACTGTACACTACTGTATGTGACAAACAAAATCTTTGAATTCCTCTCTACTTAAACGCTGAATAAGCCCTGTCTGTGTTTTCTGTCAGGTATGTGATGGTAAGGTGTCAGTCCATGTCATCGAGGGCGACCACCGTACCTTGGTAGGTAGAGGGGGTGGAGTCCATCAGCAGCATCATCCACAGCTCACTGGCTGAGCCGCGGGTCACTGCGAGGGACGGCTAGATAAGCCCCACCCAACCACACCCTTCACCCTCCCACTAATTCCACAACATTCCCAAAATGGGCCTCTTCCTCCAATTAGTTTACACTGTAGGTTTAACTTACAGAAAAGGTTAAACAGTATATGATACATTACGTCTTTGCAAACAGCATGTTTACATTGTGTGCCATTTTGACCTAATATCCCAAAAGCACCTTATTCCTCCTTACTGCACCTTTTCAAATCTCATTGGTCAAGCGATAGACACTCTCCCTAACCTCAGAGCACTTAGCCGGTACCTTCCTATTGGGTAAATTAAGTATGCTGTCTCATGTAATTAAGAAGTGTTTTCACAATTGAGAGTAATAATATTGAATTGGCAGAGTGACCTCCATAGACCACACAGTCTGTGGAGGGGTTTGTTTATAATTCAAAGAACAAAACCAGAAATACTGAAATACTCATAAACCTATATACTAATAAAATATCATTATGCACGGTTGTAACCTCTCTACTATAACTGTTGGACTTTGTGAAATGTGGTTGCTGTTAAAAATCACAGAGCACCCTGTCTTGGTGTAGATCAGCTGTATTTCTGTGATGTGCTGCAGCTTCAATGAGACAAACAAGCGCTCATGTTATCTGGCTTCGCCTCTCAGTCTGTTATTTGTGTGCGTTAGTCAGCTGCCACATGCCATTTCGGTAATGAGCAATCTCTCATCTACAATGTTGACAAGCAGTTATTACTTTTATCCTGCAGTACTTCAAATACAGTTAGTAGAAAATGAAGTAGTTGTATTAACCAGACAGATAACCTGTTGTAAGAGAACCGGAAGCCTGATTTACAGTAAACTGTTCACAAACCATGCTGATATCTGATTAGTCCAGGTCAACTGTTCCCGCCTAATTAACCTGTTGAGTTAATTGGGTGCAAACAAATGATGGACTTCTGTGTGAACACAAGGTTTTGGTATTGTTCTGATGGTGAAAACAAGGGAAAGTTAACAGTTTTTTTAATAGACCCATAGCAATGTATTGAATAGGTTTTTTACACATATAACTGTGTCACTAAATTTTTGCATCCTTTCCTAAATTAGCTTTTAGGTTCTAAATGACTAGTAAGGTGCTTGTTATATGTGGACATAACTGGTCTGAACAGCAGGCCCTTGAGCAGCAGGGGGAGGGTATCCCCACTATAATGGGATTTTAGCTGAAAAAGCTGTCTCTGACCACCTCTGCAACCCAATCCAGCAGTGATGCAGCAGCGTCAAGCACTCTTCCTGCCACCTCCACCTCTGCAACCCAATCCAGCAGTGATGCAGCAGCATCAGGCACTCCTCCTCCTGTTGCCTCCACCTCAGCAACACAATCCAGCATTGATATAGCAGCATCAAGCAGACCTTCTGCTGCTCCAATAGACCTGGCGGACTGGCCATCTCCTCTAACTGATAAGGTAAGAACAGAGTTGGTTCACAGTGGTCCATTTCAAATTGGAAACACCTTCACATTCCCTAAACAAAAGGACGGACGAAGGTGCCAACATGACTTTTAACAGAGTCTTAGTCAATGGAGAAAAAGTCAAAAAAGTTGGCTTATGTACTCTAAAAAAGATGATAGCTTGCACTGCTTCTGCTGCAAACTTTTTTCTAAAAGAGAGTACAAGCTAACTAGGGAAGGACTAAAGTCACTTGCTCAAGGTCCATGAGGATAGCCAGGAGCATAATGCTCACATGACAAGATGGAAGGACTTAGAAGTCCGTACTGCGAAAAGACTCAAAATAGACAAGAGATGGCTCTTGCTGAGGCAGAGAGAAAAAGGTGGTGTGATGTTCTACATCGATTGGTGGCAATAATTCAGTCTTTAGCTGAAAGAAACATGGCTCCTAGGGGTTCTACAGACACATTAAATAAACCAGACAATGGAAATTTTCTGAAAGAGGTGGAGCTTATGGCCAACTTTGATCCAGTGATGAAGCAGCTTGTCAGTAGGGTGGAAAGTGGAGCTGGCAGTCACGTACATTATCTTGGCAAAACAATCCAAAATTAACTGATAGACTCCATCAGTTCTAAATTAATAGAACACATTGTGAAAGAGATCAAAATATCCAAATATTTCTCCATCATTTTGGATTGCACCTCTGATCTGAGTTATAAGGAACAGCTCTCTGTCATAGTCAGGATAGTGTCACAATTCAATTCAATTCAATTCAATTTTATTTATATAGCGCCTTCCACAATCAAAATTGTCTCAAAGCGCTTTACAGAGACCCAGAGCCTGACCCCAGAGCAAGCACTTAACCCTGTGAGCCCGTACGTATCATATATGATACCCACATTTCTGGGACTCATTGCATCACCATCAAGCATAAACTTTGCATTTAACCCTTTTAGATGAACTCTTATGCTCGTATACTGACTCCTGGTAGACACTCCTCACTTTTCTAAATGTTTTGACATGTGTGATACAAACAAAAAATATACTTAGAATTTTTTTTTTTTAATTTTTTTTTTTTACATTTTGTCAAAGGGACAAATAAAGAGTTCATATTTGAAAAATTAGAATTTTCTGACCATTCTTTCATAGTTCAGGTCTCACAGGGTTAAGGCGACAGTGGCAAGGAAAACTCCCTTTTAACAAGAAGACGTACCTCAAGTTAAAGAGCCTTTCTTGGGCTTTCTTGTTGCAGAGCAGTCAACAGGACAACACTTGTCATCTCTAATCCTAAAAAGGCTAGAGGAACTTAACAGCCCATTTGAGGACTGCAGAGGCCAGTCCTATGACAACGGGGCCAACATGAAGGAAAAAAATAAAGGTGTTCAGGCAAAGTTGCTTCAGCTGAACTCAAGAGCTCTTTTTGTCCCATGTAGTGCCCACACTTTAAATCTGGTAGTAGCTGATGCTGCAAAAACGTCACCAGATGCCCTTAACTACTTTGGGCATTTAACAAAATTATTCAGGCTCTTCTCAGCCTCCACCCATAGGTGGGATGTCCTCCTGAAATATGTGAAAATCACTCTGAAATCATGGGCTGAGACCAGATGGGAAAGCAGGATAAAAAGTGTTGAAGCAGTAAGGTATCAGGCTGGGCAAGTCAGGGAGGCACTTCTGGAGGTGAGGGAAACAACTGCAGACCCTGCGGTGAGAGTTGAAGCCCAGTCCTTGGCTGAGGAGATTGGATCCTATCACTTTTGCATTTGCACAGCTATATGGTATGACATTCTCAGCAAGATCTAGTATGTCAGTAAACTGACATACTAGATCCTGGTATGTGAGAAAGAGACATCAAAAGCCCTGGGAACATGTAGCTCGGGGTTAGACCTCTGTAGCATGGCATGCTGCGTGAGCTCTGTCCTTTCTGCAGAAATTGATTACTCTGAAGATTTTATTTTGTAATACAATCATTGTCTAAGGAATTTAATTTGACTTCTCATCAGGTGGAAAGTGTTTTTCCACCACATTTGTGTGATCTGCAGTATGTGGCATTTTCAGGGCAGACGTTGTGAAAAAGACGCTCATATGGGCTGGAAACGCTAAAACTGTAAGGTCCGGTCAGTTAGAGCTGAAATGAAAGGTGAGTGTGAAATGTGCTGCTGGCGTCAAAATAAGAGTTTTTTGAAAATGGAAAGACTATTTTCAGTGAGAAGAAGAATTTAGCAGAGTTTTCCAGTGTGTTTCTGTGATCTGCAGTATGTGGCATTTTCAGGGCAGATGTTGAGAAAAACCGTATCATATGGGCTGGAACGGTAAAATTTTACAGTTAGAGCTGAAATGAAAGGTGTGCATCAAATGTGCTGCCGGCGTCAAAATAAGACTTTTTCCAGCATGGAAAGCATTTTGCAGAGTTTTCCAGTGTGTTTCTGTCATCTGCAGTGTCTGGCATTTTCAGGGCAGATGTTGTGAAAAAGTCTCATATGGCCTGGAAGCACTAAAACTGTAATGTTAGAGCTGAAATGAAAGGTGTGCATCAAATGTGCTGCCGGCGATCTATAAAAATAAAACTTTTTTTCCAGCATGGAAACACTATTTTACATTAGAAGAAGCATTTTCTCATATGGCCTGGAAGCGCTAAAACTGTAATGGTAGAGCTGAAATGAAAGGTGGGTAACACTTTAGAATAACGAACCCTTATAAGACTTTTATAAACTATTAGTACATATTGAACTAATCATTAATAAACCATTTATATACATTTGTAAATGATTATAAAAACCATTTATAACTAAAGTTGTACAACATTTATGATTTAGACATTATTAAAAATGCTGTGCCAACATTGTACATGATTTATTCATCATCAACTAATTATCTATATGATCAACCTTATTAGTAAATTATTGGTGAAATAGTGTAGAAGTGTTAAAAAACCCACTGTACCACCATTTGTTTATTCATGTTTAACAGATGATTTGTTAGGCATTCATAAAAAATCTATAAATGATTTGCTTATGTTATGTCCCTTATTCTAAAGTGAAGACTATTCATTATTTACACACGTCTGTTCATGTGCCACCATTTGTTTATTCATGTTTAACAGGTGATTTGTTAGGTATTCATGAAAAAAAAAATCTTAATCAAATTGGTCCACACAATCATTGGACCATTTAATCGGTTTGTGGTGTTCTTGGTAGTTTTTTCCCTTCTGTCAGCTCTCTCAATATACTGGCCAAACCAGGCATTTTAACAGCTCAGAAAAATTAAACCTCCAAGTTCATCGCCTACATTTGAACGCATATCAAAGAATGAATGGATGCCATCTCCCACAAGGCAGTTCGACATGTTTATATGTCTGTGTGTGTTTAGGAGCCGTTAGCAGTGTTGCCAGGTGTATGACAATTACCATACTTTGTACAATAATTGTGCCCTTTGTACTATATACGATCAGGGATGAAGTCCCATAATGTTCATTAATGTGATCATTGTGTGACACTTTGTATTAGTAGCTACAGCTTGTACATGCGTCAATTGATGCCTTCCCATGTTGTGGGAAATTTAAAAAGTCACATCTACAGCGCAGAGGAAAGATGGAACAAATCTACAACATCTAAACATCACACTGTCACAAAATAGTTTCTAACAGTTCTAAAGTTTCGCCTATGTAGTGTTTTTGACAGAGTGTGCAAGTGATGATGTAAACTGCGTTAGTGGTGGAAATGGAAAAATTACCTATAGTGGAAAATGCAGTGTTTGCGTGTGGATTATGAATGAATTTTCTATTTTTATAATGGTGGCTATGTTGTAGTGGGGGTATGGGTCTATGGTCTGAATATTTGGATCTGATGAGATTGGATTGGATCTGGTGAAATTATTTTTAATAATCCGATGTATTCCTATGGTTTGGTGTAGTGCTGCACGATTAATCTAATTGCAATCGCGACGTCAAGCTGTGCGATTACGTAACCGCATAAAAGACTGCGATTTGCGATTTTATGTAAACCAATGTGGAGTAATTGACGCCACATCCACACGCTGTGAACAGCCGCAGGTATGGTCACGTGACTACTCAGCTTTCAGCAAACAGTAGTGACCGACATGGACGCTGAGGAGGAACACAAGGGACAAGCAGAGTTGGTGACGAAAAAAAATTATACTTCTGTTGTATGGCGATACTTTGGATTCAGGTATGACGACCCTGTACAGCAAGACGTGCTGTGTAAAACCTGCAAAGCTAAACTCGCTACGTCCCGAGGTAATACGACTAATCTGTATCAACATTTGAGACAACAGAGAGAAAAATTTGACAAGTGCATGCAAATAAAAGCCCAACCAAGTAACGTGAAAGATGAAACTGAAAACCGCCTGAAAGAACCACATCGTACAATCATGGATACATTTTGAAAATATTTATTTTCAAACTTTTATTTAATTTTTGATATTAAGTTATTTGGAACAAACAGTCTGTAATCTTCAGGTTTTCTATTTTTTTTTGTGTCATGTGTATGTTTTGAGTTGAGAAATACACAGACTATCATTATTCTGTGTTGTCCTTGATATTCAAGCAAGTGGACTCGTGACACCATTCATTTATAATATTGTAATCGCAATCGCAATATTGTCCACAATAATCGCAATCGCACGTTTTCATCTAATCGTGCAGCACTAGTTTGGTGTGAATAAGTGGAAACAAATGGTATGAGGTGAGTGGTGTATGTGTTGTGTGTAAGTGGTGGGTTTGATCCAGCCTGTAGCCTAGGGTTGGGTTTAGGGGTGAGGGGAGGGAGATGGTTAAGGTTAGGGTAAAGGATGGGTTGGGGGTTAGGGTTAGGATAGGAGGGGGTGGAGAGGTTAAGGTTAGGGTAAGAGAAAAGGTTGGGTTTAGGAATAGGGAGGGGGGAATCAGGTAAGGAAGGAAGAAGATACAAACCCTTGTTCGGGTAGGGGGAAGAGAGCTTTGAGGCTGGATCAAATTCAAGGACCTGGGTTGGAGAGGAGTACTGAGGAGACAGCGAGGACTGGGGAGAGCGAGTGGGAGTGAGAGAGGCCAGTGTGGAGTTTTTGATGTGGTGAAGGAATCTTTTAGAATAGCCCCTTGAGTGTAAACTGTTGAAAAGGGTGGAAGTAGCTGTGTGAAAGTCTTTAATATCTGAACAGATACAAAAAAACGGATGATTTGTGATTTGATAATTCCTTTGAATGTATGTTTTGGGTGGTAGCTGGACTTATGGAGTAAAGTGTGTGTCTGTTGGTTTGAAATAGACTTTTGTTTGGAGTGTTTTATGAGTAGTGTTGGATGGGCCGAAGAAGACTGTAGTATCTAGAAAATTGATGTGTTGGGTTTATTGTATACTTTACTGTAATGGATGGGTGATGGTTATTGAGGATGTGGATGAAATCTGGAAATGTGGAAGGGTGATGGGGCCAAATGCCGAAAATGTCATCCAGAAATCTGAGGTAGAGTGTAGGTTGGAGGGGACATTTTTTCAGGGCTTCTCGCTCCCACTCACTCATGTACAAGTTGGCATAGGAAGGGGCGAATCTCTGACCCATGGCTGTTGTGTCTGTAAATAAAATTGGTTGTTAAATAAGAAGTCATTATTGGTTAAGCATAGATGGATAAGATCAAGGAGTTCAGAGTCAGAGCGGTTTGGCTCCGGATTCCTGTTAAAGATTTTGCATAGTGGGCTGCCCTGTTAGCTCAGTCCGTAGAGCACGAGACTCAATCTCTCGGGGGCGTGGGTTTGAGCCCCACTCCGGACGGCACCATCTCCCATGGGCTCACCACCCGTGGGAGGTGCCGTAGGACTTTGGTTCATTGTGTGGACTGGGCAGGAGTTGCCCCTGTGACCTGGCCCTGGACCCAGATAAGCGGCAGATGATGATATGATATTTTGCAGTGTTTGTAGGCCAAGTTCTGTATCAGTGTTTGTGTACAGGTTATCAATATCTATTGAGGAGGGATTGGGGAGAGACAGCCATGGGTCGGATGAGTTGGATAAAATGATAAGTGTCTTTGATATAGCTGGGATGATGAGTGGAGAGGAGAGGCTCGACGTGCTGACACGGTGGTAACGTATTGTGTCACTTCCTGTTTGCTGCTTCTGCACTGTGGTGTTACGAGTGTTATCCTAGCTTATTAATCAACTCTTACTTTGCCGTGTTCTGTGGTCAATCTCTGAATTTCTGTACACGTATATTACTTTAGTTAAACATCTGTGGTGCACGTGTCCCTCGGGATTTAACACTACACTCTAATCACTCTATCTCTGGTCCGCTAGCTTAGCTGTTAGCAATGGCTTCTCTTTCTCCTGCTGTCTCTCCTGCTGTCTCTCCTCTCTCTTGCACGGTGTGAGATGTTTAGTTACTCCTCTGCCTCCTTTAGCGATAATGGTATGTGTAATAAATGTAGCATTTTTGTAGCATTGGAGGCGAGACTTAGGGAAGTAGAGGCTCGGCTCCGCACCATAGATAATCGCCCCGCAGCAGCGCTAGCTAGTCAGTCCCCTGTAGCTGATGCGGACCAGCCTAAATTAGCTACAGCTAGCCGTCCTACGTTAGCTCCTGTCAGCCGTTCCCCAAGCCAGGGCGGCTGGGTGGCAGTCAGAAGGAAACATAGCATGAAACAACGGCCCGTGGTTCACCATCAACCGCTTCATGTTTCAAACAGATTTTCTCCAATCAGCGACACACCCGCTGAGGAAAAAACTCTGGTTATTGGCAGCTCCATTTTGCGAAATGTGAAGTTAGAGACTCCAGCAACCATAGTTAAATGCATTCCTGGGGCCAGAGCAGGCGACGTTGAATCGTATTTAAAACTGCTGGCTAAGGATAAACGTAGATTTGGTAAAATCGTTATTCACATCAGCGGTAATGACACCCGATTACGCCAATCGGAGGTCACTAAAATTAATGTGGAGTCAGTGTGTAACTTTGCCAAAACAATGTCAGACTCCGTAGTGTTCTCTGGACCCCTGCCCGATTTGACCAGTGATGACATGTTTAGCCGCATGTCTTCATTCCGTCGCTGGCTGTCTAGGTGGTGTCCAGCAAACGATGTGGCCTTCATTGATAACTGGAAAACTTTTTGGGGAAAACCTGGTCTGATTAGGAGAGACGGCATCCATCCCACTTTGGATGGTGCAGCTCTCATATCTAGAAATATGACAGATTTCATTAGAAAACCAAAGTCATGACAACCCAGAGTTGAGACCAGGATGCAGAGTTGCAGTCCTACAAGCTTCTCTGCAGTTTCTCTAGAGCTGTCACCCACCCATGATTCTCATGATTCTTATTATTCCTACCATTCTAACGATTCCCTTTACCCTATAGAGACTGTGTCTGCTCCCCGTCAACAAAAAGTGCATAAATTAAAAAATGCAAGAGGTGTTACTCATAAAAACAAACAACAACAACAACAACAAAATTTATACTACAAAAGCATCTGAACCTAAAAACACCACAATCAGATGTGGGCTATTAAACATTAGATCTCTCTTGTCTAAATCTCTGTTAGTGAATGATTTGATAATGGATCAGCAGATTGATTTATTCTGTCTGACTGAGACCTGGCTGCAGGAGGAAGAGTATGTCAGTCTAAATGAGTCAACCCCTGCTAGTCATATTATCACATTCCTCGAGGCACAGGCCGAGGAGGAGGAGTGGCAGCAATCTACCACTCAAGTTTATTAATTAATCCTAGACCTAAGCCGAAATATAGTACATTTGAAAGCCTTATCCTCAGCCTCTCACATCCAGATTGGAAGACAGAAAAACCAGTACTATTTGCTGTGGTGTATCGTCCACCTGCTGCTTACTCAGAGTTTTTGTCTGAATTCACTGAATTTTTATCTGATTTAGTGCTTAGTACGGATAGAGCAATTATAGTGGGCGACTTTAATATTCATGTCGATACCCACAATGACAGCCTTAAGACTGCTTTCTATTCAGTATTAGACTCAATTGGCTTTTTACAAAATGTTAACAAACCAACTCACTGTTTTAATCACACCCTTGATCTTGTACTGACCTATGGCATAGAAGCTGAATGTTTGACAGTATTCCCTCAGAACCCTGTTTTATCTGATCATTCTTTAGTAACATTTGAATTTACAATAATGAACTGCACAGCATCTGAGAAAAAAATTAACTACTGTAGATTTCTGTCTGATAATGCTGTTATCAAATATAAGGAAACTATTCTATCTTTATTATCTCCGTTGCCATATCCCAGTTTTACAGAGGGCAATGGCCTAAACTTTACTCCAGCAGATATATCTAGTTGATAGTACTGCTGCTTCATTGCGTTCAACCCTTGACTCTGTTGCCCCTTTGAAAAAGAAGGTCAGTAATCAGAGAAAGTTAGCTCCATGGTACAATTCACAAATACGTACTTTAAAGCAGATATCACGAAAGCTGGAAAGGAAATGGTTATCCACTAATTTAGAGGAATTCCGCCTAGCCTGGAAAGACAGCTTCATAATGTATAAAAAAGCCCTTCGCAAGGCAAGAACTGCCTATTACTCATCATTAATAGAGGAAAACAAGTACAACCCTAGGTTTCTTTTCAGCACTGTAGCCAGGCTGACAAAGAGCCATAGCTCTGTTGAAGCATGCATCCCCCTAGCTCTTACTAGTAATGACCTTATGAGCTTCCTTAGCAACAAAATAGTAGACATTAGAGACAGAATCCATCTTATCCTGCCTACAACTGTTAATGATGTAGGTATGTCTAGAACAGCATCTTTAGAAATGTCTGCCAGTCCTGATTTGTCGTTACACTGTTTCACTCCCATAGATCTCGCTGAATTGACTTCAATAGTTTCTAAATCTAAATCATCAACATGTCTTTTGGATCCTATCCCGACCAGACTTCTTAAAGATGTTTTGCCTTTGATTGGCACTAACATATTAGATCAGATAAATCTCTCTTTGGTAACAGGATATGTTCCACAGGCTTTTAAGGTTGCAGTTATCAAACCTTTACTTAAAAAGCCTTCTCTGGACTCTGACATTTTGGCAAACTATAGACCTATATCCAATCTCCCCTTTAATTCTAAAATTCTTGAAAAGGCTGTTGCAACTCAGTTGTGTGATCATCTACATAGGAACGGTTTGTTTGAAGTTTTTCAGTCAGGATTTAGAGTTCATCATAGCACAGAGACAGCACTGGTGAAAGTTACCAACGACCTTCTTCCTGCTTCTGAGGAGTGCAGACGTGTTTCTGACTGCTCCTACTTTCTCTTGGCTTGCTTTTTGTTTCTCTCGTCTCGTCTTTGTGATTTTTTTTTTTTCCTGAAGCACCCTGCTCTGCTACTCTTGGGATATATTTTTTGAGATGGAGCTTATTAACTGGTCACTCAGTGCATTGGACAAAATCTTCCCACAAAGAAAAGAATCACCGGGAGAACCACTCTGCCCTGAGGGGACATTCGCTGCGGGGTATGTCCGAGATGCTTGGGACTCCTGGCGTCTGGTATGCCTGGAAGCGCTGTCCCTGGAAGACGTGGAGGATCTATTTATCTATTGGACATTGATAGCAGGGATACTACTGATTGGCCTGGGTATTGCCCTGATCTATCGGAGAATTGGAAAAACCGCTGCTGGCAGATTGGCACTACCGCTAAGCACGGAGATAAAACAGCACCTCGGGTTCATGGATAC
This sequence comes from Toxotes jaculatrix, assembly GCF_017976425.1. Taxonomy (NCBI): domain Eukaryota; kingdom Metazoa; phylum Chordata; class Actinopteri; family Toxotidae; genus Toxotes; species Toxotes jaculatrix. Next base: position 22,009,601 of record NC_054411.1, read on the forward strand.
TCGGCTGACGGAATTCCATCAGAAGATGGCTCGGATCGAAGGACTGATCAGTGACATCTCAGCCCGATCTGAGGAGGAACAGAGACGAAGTGATAACATCGGAAGACAGTCCGAACACCTGTTGAGATCGGTGAAGGGACTGTCTGTCAAGCTTGAGGAGATGTCGAAGCTACTCCATGCATCTGCAGGGGATGATGAGCACCGATACCAGTCCGATTGGCTACTGATCTAGATAAATTTAACGCGGATCGATAAAAATTGCTTTGTGCATATTGGCTGTATTGTTTCTGTCCCTCGCCCCCCCCCCCCCCTCTCCCGGCCTAGAAGAATAGCTCTGCAGCTGTGCTCCTATCAAATTCCTATGCAGCTCGTATCTCCCTTCAAGGACAACTGATGAACTGACCCGTAAACATCCTGGCAGTCTAGGTCATACAAATCGCAAACACTTCTCATAGACTGATGCACACACACTCCCCTCCCTACCCACCCCCCATCTACCGTCTGCCTCCGCACCTTATCTTTTGTAACCCCCCCCCCCCCCCCCCCCCTCCCCTCCCTATGTGTCCATGAAAAAATTCCAGCATGTTACCACGTGTACTGTGTACAAAGGTCATAATGTATGATGTGACTGTGTGTCAAATGTATGTATTGCAACTTGCAAATTAACTTTCAGGAAAGCGTGTGGCGGCGCAAACATTTTGCTGCGGCCCGGAGGCTATACTCCTTAACGAAATTTCGCCTGTACTTCTGTGCAAGTGACAATAAAGTTCCTATCCTATCCTATCCTATTATAGCATCAGATAATGGACTCGTCTCTATACTTGTCCTGCTAGATCTTAGTGCTGCATTTGACACCATTGATCATGATATCCTATTGGAAAGATTGGAACATGTTATTGGGATTAAAGGAACAGCACTAGGCTGGTTTAAATCATATCTGGAGTTCCACAGGGTTCTGTGCTTGGACCGATACTGTTCACCTTATACATGCTTCCCCTAGGCAATATTATCAGGAAGCATGGAATAAATTTCCATTGCTATGCGGATGATACCCAGCTATATTTATCTATGAAGCCAGACGAAACAGATCAGTTAGCCATACTTCAGGCATGTCTTAAAGACATAAAGGCCTGGATGACCTGTAACTTTCTTCTTCTGAATTCAGACAAAACTGAGGTTATTCTGTTTGGTCCCAAACACCTCAGAAACAGTTTATCTAATCATATAGTTACTCTGGATGGCATTAATCTAGCCTCCAGTACGACTGTGAGGAACCTTGGAGTTATTTTTGATCAGGATCTGTCCTTTAACTCACATATAAAACAAGTCTCTAGGACCGCCTTCTTTCACCTGCGCAATATCAGTAAGATTAGGAACATTCTGTCGCAGAGTGATGCTGAAAAATTAGTCCATGCTTTTCTTACTTCTAGGCTGGACTACTGTAATTCCCTATTATCAGGATGTCCAGTTAACTCTCTAAAAAGCATTCAGCTGATCCAAAATGCTGCAGCGAGAGTACTGACTGGAATTAGCAAGAGAGATCATATTACTCCTGTACTAACTTCTCTTCATTGGCTTCCTGTAAAATCCAGAATTGATTTTAAAATCCTTCTCCTTACATATAAGGCCCTCAATGGCCAGGCTCCTTCATATCTCAAAGAGCTGATAGTACAATATCATCCTAACAGATTGCTTCGTTCCCAGAATGCAGGTTTGCTTATGGTTCCCAAAATCTCTAAAAGTAGAATGGGAGGCCGAGCCTTTAGCTATCAGGCCCCTCTCCTATGGAACCAACTGCCAGTTTGGGTTCGGGAAGCAGACACCCTCTCTAATTTTAAAACGAAGCTTAAAACCTTCTTGTTTGATAAAGCTTATAATTAGTTGTAGTTACAGTCCTAGTTATTTATTAAACTTATAGTTAGTCACAATTATCTGTATAGACACTGTTACAGTTAAGGATATAGCCCTTAGTAGGGCTGGCTCAGGCAACTGAATCATCCCCTAGTTATGCTGCTATAGGCCTAGGCTGCTGGGGGACATCCCATGATTTACTGCGCACTTCTTCTTCTTTCTCTTTCTCTCCTCAGACCCACTCTCAAATTTATTAGCCTTTATTACATGTCATTAACTCTGTGTCCTCTCTGTCCCGTAGTCCTGTGTTTGTTTCTCTCTGGTCTCTCTTTCTCTGTACCTTTCTGCAGGTACCTCTGGCTCCGGAGCTGCATGTCCTATGGTCCTGGCTCCACCCACCTGCTGCTGTTTATTGTTTACAATGATCTATTTCTAACATGTTTAATGTTCCATTCTGCTACAGATAAATATTTGATTAATATTCTTTGCAAACTGTAATGTAAATAATTACCAGTCATGACAGCTTTTTGCCTCTGTGCTCTGTTTCATAATTCTAATCTGCTGAGCACACATTATCCAATAACTGTTCTAACTGTAATGTAAATGCTGACCCACGTTGTCTGTATTATGCTTCGTGTCCTTCTCCCCCTCTCCTCCATTCCTAGCTGTCCTATCTTCCTCCTTTTCCTCCTTTCACCCAGCCCGGCCATCGGCAGGAGGGTCCCCCATCTGAGCCAGGTTCTGCTCAAGGTTTCTTCCTGTTAAAAGGGAGTTTTCCTTGCCACTGTCGCCTTAAGTGCTTGCTCTGGGGTCAGGCTCTGGGTCTCTGTAAAGCGCTTTGAGACAATTTTGATTGTGGAAGGCGCTATATAAATAAAATTGAATTGAATTGAATTGAATAGAGGGGACCTAAAAAGTGATCTATGTATTCGGAAATGTGATATGTAGAGCTGTTGCAATCAGATACTATAGGTCTTCCGGGAGGAACTTTATAGGGAATAGTCTTGGGTTCTTTGTGTATCTTGGATAATAGATAGAAGTAATGGGGTCTTGGGTTGTCTGGTCCAGAAAGGTAATCTTTTTGTTTGGCAGTTTTTTATTGTACAGTGTGTGAACGATGTTCCTGAGTGTGTTTTGTGTGTGTGGCTGTTGGAGGCTGGCTGCTGGTTGCAACAGCTCTATCGTTTTTCTCTCTTCTTTCTAACTTTTAGTACTTTAACGCTCTATTTCTTGGTTAACTTTTTGTACATAGCGTATTTAATAGCAGCACTCGTGAACCTGACTTTTTTTTTTTTTTTTTACTGATATCACTTGTCTGGACACTATTTTATCAACAATGTGTGTCGGAGTCAGAGCACGTCTTGTTTACAGCAAGGAACAGCTGATCACGCTGCAGAGCACTGCGAGGGACAAACACATGATCCCAGCAGAGCTGCTTCGTAAGACTCGACGAGGACGCCGTTCAGGAAGGAAAAGACGCTTCAGGCCTGTTCTCCCCTCCATCATCATGGGAAATGTGAGATCTCTTCCCAATAAGACGGACGAACTGGCTGCTCTGATCAGGCACCAGCGGGAATTCAGAGAGTGTAGCGTCATGCTTTTCATGGAGACCTGGTTAACCCCTCATACCCCGGACTCCGTCATCACATTGGAGTCTTTTCATCTGCTGCGGGCGGACAGGACGAAGGACAGTGGTAAGAGGAAGGGAGGGGGCCTTGCTGTGTTTGTGAATGAGAGATGGTGCAAACCAGGACATTGTGTGGTGAAAATGGAACTGTGCAGCAGAGACATTGAACTGTTAGCTGTTAGCATGAGGCCATTCTATCTGCCACGGGAGTTCACGCATGCTATCGTGATAGCTGCGTACGTGCCCCCCCAACTCTGACATCGCCTGTGACACACTCCTCTCAGTTACCAGCAAACTGCAGACACAGCATCCACAGGCCCTCTTCCTCATCTCAGGTGACTTTAACCACGCTCCACCCTCCTGTGTGTTACCAACATTTACACAATATGTCAACTGTCCCACCAGAGACAATAAAACACTGGACTTATTTTATGCCAACACCAAAGATGCATATTCTGCAACCCCCCTCCCCCCACTAGGCAGGGCTGACCACAACATTGTTCATCTACAGCCTGTGTACAAACCTATAGTACACAGGCTGCCTGTGGAGTCCCGTGTGGTGAAGAGGTGGACCACTGAGAGCGAGGAGGCTCTGAGGGACTGCTTCAACACCACTGTGTGGGCTTAGCTCATTGACCCCCACGGGGAGGACCTCAACACCATTACAGACACCATAACGGATTACATAAACTTCTGCTGTGAAAACACTGTGCCCTCCAAAAGGGTACGATGTTTCACAAACAACAAGCCGTGGATTACCCCTGACATTAAAGCTCTCCTGAAGGAGAAGAAGAGAGCTTTCAGGTCAGGGGACAAGGAGGAGCTCAAGGAGACACAGAAAGAGCTGAGAAGGAAGATCAGGGAGGGCAAGGCCAGGTACAAGAGGAAGATGGAGGAGCAGCTGAAGCAGCAAAACATCAGTGGGGTGTGGAGGAGCCTAAAGACCATCTCAGGCTTCAAAACACCCCACTCCCAGGCTGAGGGGGGCCTGCAGTGGGTGAACAACTTGAACCAATACTTCAACCGGTTTGACCAGCCACCCACTACTCCCCCCACGCAGCTGCCCCACACCTTGTCAACTGGACAATGCCTTCATGCCTTCAGGCCAGTGGCTCTCACATCACACCTAATGAAGACACTGGAGAGACTGGTCCTGGGCCACCTCCGAGCTGAGGTGAGCTCAGCAATGGATCCACTGCAGTTCGCCTACCGACCCGGGATCGGAGCGGAGGACGCTGTGATCTTCCTGCTGCACCGTGCCCTGACTCACCTGGAGAAGCCTGGCAGCACTGTGAGGATTCTGTTCTTTGATTTCTCCAGCGCATTCAACACTATTCAGCCAGTGCTTCTGAGGGACAAGCTGGTGCGGTCTGGAGTGGACTCACAGCTGGCAGAGTGGGTCCTGGACTACCTCACAAACAGGCCCCAGTTTGTGAGAGCTCGGGACTGTGTGTCTGACCCCCTGACCTGCAGTGTGGGTGTTCCTCAGGGCACGGTGCTTGCGCCCTTCCTCTTCACCCTCTACACTGCAGACTTCAGACACAACACGGACGGCTGTGTCCTGCTCAAGTTCTCTGACGACTCTGCTATCGTCGGCCTGATCAGCAATGACGGTGATGCAGAGTACAGAGGAGTGACGCAGGACTTTGTGGACTGGTGTCGGCCAAACCACCTCCTCATCAACGCAGGGAAGAGCAAGGAGATGGTGGTGGATTTCCACAGACACCGGTCTGCCCCCTCACCGGTGAACATCCAGGGAATGGACATTGAGAGAGTGGACTCTTACAAGTACCTGGGTGTTCACCTAAACCACAAACTGGACTGGACTGACAACACAGATGCACTGTACAGGAAGGGGCAGAGCAGGCTCTACCTCCTGAGGAGACTGCGGTCTTTTGGTGTGCAGGGGACACTCCTAAAGACCTTTTATGACTCTGTGGTGGCTTCAGCCATCTTGTACGGTGTAGTCTGCTGGAGCAGCAGCATAACTGAGAAGGAGAGGAAGAAGCTGGACAAAGTCATCAGGAAGTCCAGCTCTGTCCTGGGCTGTCCTCTGGACTCAGTGCGTGAGGTTGGAGACAGAAGGGTCCTAGCAAAACTGTCATCTATGCTGGACCACGAGTCCCACCCCCTGCAGGACGTCCTGTCAGCTCTGCAGAGCAGCTTCAGTGACAGACTGCTCCACCCTCGGTGTGTGAAGGAGAGATTTAGAAGATCTTTCCTTCCTGCTGCTGTCAGACTCTATAACGAACATTGTTAACACACATACTGATTACCATACATCAATGTGCAATAACCCAGTTATTAGTGTGCAATATTTGTGTACTATAATCACTCAACTCAACAATCTCCATCTCATATTTATTTATGTATGTATGTATGTATATTTTATTTTTTACAGCAGCTATTTTCTTGTCTCTTAGTTTAGTCTCTTAGTTATTCTACCTTATTTAAATCTTGTTCTGGCCATATTGGCCTCTTACTTATATCTCACTTTCACTTACTGTACTGTATCTCTGCTGTTGCTAAATGCAATTTCCCCACTGAGGGACTAATAAAGGATTCTCTTATCTTATCTTAGAAGTGGTTTATAATAAGTAGGGTTATTGAGCTGACGATTGGCTTCCAATAGATAATTTTGTCAGTCCATGATTACTATTTTAGATCCTTTGTCTGCCGGTTTGAAAATGATGTTAGGGTTAGAGGTGATTTCAGATATGGCCCTGCGTTCCGGCCCCAAAAGGTTATCAGGGATATCCCCTGGGGGCCGGAAGCGTTGCAGGGCCCTATTGTTCTGTCGGATGGTTTGATGGGTGAGTGGATGGAGTTTCTCATGGTCAGGTTCCCAGTGAGATGAGTGAGTGAATGGGGTTGGTTGTCGGTCAGGTTGAAGATGGAAATAGTTGATGTGTTTGAGTCGTCTGTGGAAGTTGTGTAGGTCCTTCTGAAGTTCCTCCCGGTTGAGGTGTATGGGTCTGGGTATGAAGGTTAGGCCCCTCTCCAGGAGATGGCGTTTGGGGTGTGGAGGGAGAGAAGAGGGTAGCCAGATTAAGGATGTTTGAGGTGGAGTTCCACCCCAGGTCCTGAGGCTGATGTGTGGTGTGAGTGTGTTGTGAAGAATCCGGGTTGGGTTTGGGATTTATTGTAAATTTAGTTGTGCAAGCCAATTTTGAAAAATGAGTCTTGCTGTGGTGGGTGTCCAATGAATGTTATCTTTTTCGGCAGTGAAGGTGTCATGGGGGATTTCGGTGAGTATGGGGAAGTTAGTGGCCATGACGTTGTTAATGAGGGTGAGGTTATGTTTCTGAGTTGGAGTGAGATTGGGTGAAAAGTTCATTATGGGAAAATAGATGTCTGCGTGGGGGAAGGTCGACTTACCTTGACGGAAGAGAGTCTTAAGTTGCTTGATGGAGGTTTGTTTGGGGTCTTGGTCTTTATTGTTTATTCCGATTGAGAGGATGAGAATCTTGACGTGAGGGTTGGGGGGTAGGTTTTCACAAATCTTGAGAAAATGGTAGATGTTTGCTCCGGGGTAACTGTCTATTTGAATCTGTGAATGGGTGTGTCCATGGGTTAGGTTAGGGAAAATTAAATCTTGAATATTCACTCTCATGGTTTTGGTGCACTGGCAACAGGGGCCTGCACAGAGTCGCTGCCCCCACCTCCATTTATGATGTTCAATTTATCCTTTTTTCCGAGAGGTCAATTATTCTATATATTATTATTGTTGTTATCTCTTGTTTGTGTCTTTCAGACTCTCCTGTCGATCATCCCTTCTTTAAGGATCTGAGGTGGAGAGTACCATTTTTTCTCCAGATCTGGAGTCATCTGCAAAAGGGCCAGTAATGATAAAAATATATAATAAATACAATAAATATAATAAATATTAGACAACAATGATAAATAACATTAAGGTATAAAAGGGTTAGGGTTAGCGTTTAGGGTTAGGGTTGGGGGGGTCTCAAGGTTTAGAGGGAGGGGGGGTTGTTTGCAGGGATCGAGTGTGTTTTTTTTTCAGTACGATTTTTATTTTCTTTGTTTCTATCTTCTCTCTCCTGACCCCAAGAAACACTGTCTCAGTTTACCTGCATTGCAGTTGTATGTATGTTGCTTGTGCTTGGTGTGTTTTCCCTCTGCCTTCTGTGGGAGGTTCTTTTCTATTAGAGTGGAGAGGCGTGGCTTTCTGCTGGCTGGTGGTTGGCACACCTGCACCTCGTTTCCTGATCATCCCTCCTTTTAAGCCAGAGCTGGGGTTCACTTCGACGCTGGATTGTCTACCTTCTGTGGTAACTCTCTCGCCGCCAAGCGAACTATTCTTCTTTAAGAACCTCTAGTGAACTAACCTTGTGCTCAGTCAAGTGACTTCTGCTCTCTGCTGTTCTCTTCCAGTGAAACCCTCCAGTGTTCAGGATAGCTCCTCCAGCCAGTAAACTGCCTGCCACGCTCAAATAATAAACAAAAACAAAAGGATGGAATGGTGACAAGTATTGCAATTCATATTCTTGAGAGTAAAATAGCAAAAGTGGCAAAGTAGCAAAACAAAAAGTGACACGTCATCCACACTCATCTCAATAAAGAATTGGCAGGGTCTGTTGCTGAAAGGTAGGAGTTTTTGTAGATTTCATAATAAACGCCTTTTAACTCACCATCTATATCTGAACACCCATCCTCATCATGAGGGTTAGGTCTCTTTTTCAGGTACGAGAGATGATAACCTCTATCTGAAAAACAAGTGAGGTAAAAATGACACCTCATTTTCAAACAGGTTGCTACAAACAATAACCACACAGACATTGAAGAATACACTGAGGCTGTCACTGCATACATCACAAAGTGCACTGACGATGTCACCCACAGCAAAACCATTACCATCCGTGCTAACCAGAAACCATGGTTGACAGGCGAGGTCCACAGGCTCCTGAGGGCTCGGGACACAGCCTTCAGGGCTGGGGACGCTCCAGGCTAGCAACAGCCAGAGCCAACCTGTCCCGTGGAATCAAAGTAGCAAAACAACAATACAGCAAGAAAATAACCAGCCACGTCAGTAACACCAGGGACACACAAAGCCTGGAGGGGCATCCGAACCCTCACTGACTACACCCCCCCCCCCCCCCCCCCCCCCCCCCCACAAACCTGTGACAGTGACATCTCACTGCTGAACAGCCTAAACAACTTCTTCGGGCGCTTTGAGACACAGAACCCCACACCAGCACAGAAATCATCACCTCCTCCGGACGAGCAGGCTGTGTCCTTATCTTCAGCCAGTATGAGGAAGGTCCTCTCCAGGATCAACCCACGCAAGGCAGCTGGACCGAACAACATATCTGGTCGGGTCCTAAAGGACCGTGCTGAGGAGCTCAAGGATGTCTTAACTGAAATTTTCAACATCTCCCTGAGCCAAGCGGTCGTCCCCAAGTGTTTCAAAGCCACCACAATAATACCAGTACCAAAGAAACCACACCCATCCAGCCACAATGACTACCGGCCCATAGCACTGACACCCACCATAATGAAGTGCTTCGAGCGGCTGGTGATGCAGAACATCAAATCAGCCCCCCCCACGGCCCGTTTCAGTTTGCATACAGGACCACTGAGGATGCCATCGCAGCCGCACTCCACCCAACCCTCACCCACCTTGACTCCAAAGACTCTTATGTGCAAATGCTGTTTCTAGATTTTAGCTCAGCATTTGATACAATCACCCCCAGCAGCTAACACACAAATTGGGATGCCTGGAAGTCAAGACCTCTCTGTGTAACTGGGTGCTGGACTTTATATCAGAGAGACCACAAAGGGTAAGGGCTGGCAGCAAAACCTCCAGGACCATCATGCTGAGCACAGGGGCTCCACAAGGGTGTGTACTCAGCCCGCTACTCTTCACCCTGCTGACTCACGATTGCATACCCAGCCACAACACCAGCCACATCATCAAGTTTGAGGACGACACGACCGTGGTGGGCCTCATCACCAACCAGGATGAGGCAAACTACAGGAGTGAGGGGAGCCAACTGGTCCAGTGGTGTAAGGATAATAACCTCTTCCTCAACGTGGGGAAGACCAAAGAGATGGTTATTGACTTCACAGCATCCCCCACTGACCAACGAGGGCGCTGCAGTGGAGAGGGTGAACAGCACCAAGTTCCTGGGGGTGCACATCTCTGAGGACTTCTCCTGGTCAACAAACATAACACAGCTGGCCAAGAAAGCTCAAAAACGCCTCTACTTCCTCCGCAAACTGAAAAGAGCCCATGTCCCACCTCCCATCATGTGCTCTTTCTACCGGGGCACCACTGAGAGCATCATCACTGGCTGCGTCACTGTGTGGTACAGAGGCTGCACTGCCTCCTGCCGAAAGACACTGCAACGCATAGTGAATGCAGCCAGCAAGATCATCGGTGTCCCTCTGTTGCCCCTCACAGACATTTAGAACACACGCCTCACCCGCAGAGCCATCAGCAGTGCGGAGGACAACTCACACCCCCACTTCAGCCTCCTGCCTTCAGGGAGACCGTTCCGATGCCTCCGGGCCCACTCCACAAGATTGTCCAACAGCTTCATCCACCAGGCTGTCAGGATGCTGAACTCTGTACACTGAACTCTGTGTGAGGATGGACAAACCTGAGACACCAGTCCTCCTGCAATCAGGCATCTCATCTTAAAACAACCCACTACAGTCAATGTCAGTCTGTTTATATTGAACTGTTTTTATCCCAAAGCTTAACTGAGGCTGCAGAGGCTCATTTTGTGTTGAGACGTACACACACGTTCATTCAGAATCATTCATCAGGCTGGTGAAGTTGTGCCAATGACAGCAACAGCCAAATAAATGGATCAGCACCATGGACAGAAACAGTGCAGCACCAGAGCACAGACATGGTTCGACTCTGATGGTCTCACTAAAGACAGTGTTTTAATCGCGAGTGAAACCACAAGAACAAAGTGGTCGTATCTCCAAACACACCTGGTATTTTTGATATATTATTCTGCAACATTCACATTTCTACATTCAAGACTCATAAAAACTATTTGCTAAAAGTACAAAGTAAAGGAAAAGTGATGGGAAATAATGTCACACACCTGTTTAACAAAACACTTCTTTTTTCAGAGGCTCTGTTTGAAATAAATGAGACAGGAAACACTGAGAGTGTCTGAGCATTTCTAGAAAGCAGTAAACTGACAAATGACAAACAGTAATGCTGAGGTTGACTCAGTCTGTTGCTCCTCTCCTTCCTGCTCTCACACCCTTCTTCTGCTGAGGTCACTGAAGATTAAACCTGACATGTACTTGATGCAAATACAGAGACACAACATTTCACTCACAACCAGGAGGTCCAAGACGGTCTACAATTACCTTTATGCTCCACAACCACTGGACTAAGTGGGCAGATGTAGGAAGGGATTCTGTCGAAAGTAAATGTCCCAGGTTTTCTAAAATTAACTCCTTCTACCTTAGACCAAAGATTTACCAATGACCCTATGTATGTACAGAAAAGTTTTCAAATAAGTTACGATGATTGGTAATAACTTCCAGTTGTCAATGTATATATCACCATGAACGCAAAACTTTCATTTTGGTTTCAAAAGGGAACATATTGTTTGGGATGTAGAGAACTTGACTGGGGCCACAAGAGACAAGGAGGCGTGGCTTCCAAAACCACAGTGCAAGCTTTCCAAACAAATATGCCAGCTTCCTTATACTAAACTGGGAAGGTGAGTGGTCTGGAAATGTGACATCTAAAATCAATATACTCCTCATTCTAACAAATAGCATTATCCATTGTGGAGGTGTACTCACATTAACCCTGTGAGACCTGAACTATGAAAGAATGGTCAGAAAATTCTAATTTTTCAAATATGAACTCTTTATTTGTCCCTTTGACAAAATGTAAAAAAAAAAAATTAAAAAAAAAAAATTCTAAGTATATTTTTTGTTTGTATCACACATGTCAAAACATTTAGAAAAGTGAGGAGTGTCTACCAGGAGTCAGTATACGAGCATAAGAGTTCATCTAAAAGGGTTAAATGCAAAGTTTATGCTTGATGGTGATGCAATGAGTCCCAGAAATGTGGGTATCATATATGATACGTACGGGCTCACAGGGTTAAGCCATGCTGTGAACAGCCACTATCACTAATAAAGTGATGCTAACTCACTGAGAAACACATTTCATTTTCTTACAACCTTTTCCTAGTTTAAAAGAAACAGCAAAAAGTTTGCTTTGCATTAGTAGTAACATAACAGCTGTGATGTGGCTGAAAATGATCAGTAAACAGTGAAATAAGGCTGATATCTGAAAGTACAAACTGGAACAGAGGAGTGAAAGTAAACCCCAGATCACAGAGGTTCAGGTAGAAGTTGCAAAAGTCTTGAGAGCTGAAAACAGAGAGAATTAAGAATAGAGCTGTCTCTCTAGTCTACAGCATAGACACACAGGAGTGTAGCGACTGCAGACACAGCTAAAGGGAGGAGAATGTCATAGGTTGGCAATGGTCAGCCCTGCTACCAAGCAGGACCAACACAGTGCAATTTGGCACAGCTACCCTGCTAACTCCTGTGAGGCCACAGCTTTGCAAGGAAACATTACGTGTAGAAACACAAAGAGGGGAATTTTGGACTAAAAATACCTGGAAGATAGAAACTTGATCTACTCAGACTGTTGAAGCCTCATGTTTGCTTCTTCTCAACTCTGGAAGTCAACTTTTCCACAGGACAGGGACTGTGGGTTTTATGCTCCATCATCTACATTAGAATTTCTTTAGAAAGGATCTTGTTGCAGACAGTACAGACTTCCTAGAAATCCTTTCCTTTAACACAAACTACAAGGCATCCCACCAAAAAAATTTAAGAAGTTGAGCAACCATGAGAATATCTCACAATCATGATCAGCATTTAAAAACACTCAATATTGTCGATGAATGATAAGCACACAATCAAAACACTGGGCTTATGGGTGTGATTACTTGTCGTCCCAATTTCACAAACATATCATTTGGACAAAACATTTCAAAACATTAACTTCTAAACTAGACACTGACATGAACTACTAACATGTACTGACTTACTGAAAACCTTGGAGGTGATCTGGACTTCCCTGTAGTTTCCTCTTGTCCTTGTAACAGCAGTAGCTCCTCCCTTCCTTGTCAATAATTGTGCAGAAATATCTGAGTAGTTCTTTCTTCCTAACTCATGAGCAAATCCTGTTCAATCCAACTGTTTCTGCTCCTGTTTGACTTCTGAACTTGTCTCTGACTGTGTGTCCACTTACTTCAGCCTGGGACATCAGGCTGTAGAATGTTATCAAAGGCATCAAAGGACAAACACACACACAACACACACACACACACACGCACACACACATACATTCTTGTCTTACTATAGTTGTGACGACACATGTTGCCATAATTCATTCCCTTGCCCCTTAACCTTACCTAACCTAACCTTAACCATCATAACTGAAAGCCTAACCCTAAACAAAACATAACCCATACTAATGATATTCAATCTTCTCAAAAATACCAAATGAATTACAAAAATAAGCACTCAGGACCATTCAGCTGGGTTGGTGAATTCAGCACCAAGGACAGCAGCTGCTGAACTGTATAGAACTACATGTACTAACCAAGGGGGGAGTTTCAGCAGTGAGGATCACTTCCGCGTTCAAAAAGCTGCAGGTCCTCGGCTGCAGCTTTCAATTCAATTTAATTTTATTTATATAGCGCCTTCCACAATCAAAATTGTCTCAAAGCGCTTTACAGAGACCCAGAGCCTGACCCCAGAGCAAGCACTGAAGGCGACAGTGGCAAGGAAAAACTCCCCTTTAACAGGAAGAAACCTTGAGCAGAACCTGGCTCAGATGGGGGACCCTCCTGCCGATGGCCGGGCTGGGTGAAAGGAGGAAAAGGAGGAAGATAGGACAGCTAGGAATGGAGGAGAGGAGGAGAGGGACATGCAGCATAATACAGACAATCGACAATATTAGTGGGTCAGCACTTACATTACAGTTAGTGAACAGTTATTGGATAATGTATGCTCAGCAGATTACAGTTATAATAGGAAACAGAGCACAGAGGCAAAAAGCTGTCATGACTGGTAATTATTTACATTACAGTCTGCAAAGAATATTAATCCAATATTTATCTGTAGCAGAATGGAACATTAAACGTGTAAGAAATGGATCATTGTGAACAATAAACAGCAGCAGGTGGGTGGAGCCAGGACCAAAGAACATGCAGCTCTGGAGCCAGAGATACCTGCAGAAAGGTACAGAGAAAGAGAGACCAGAGAGAAACAAACACAGGACTACGGGACAGAGAGGACACAGAGTTAATGACATGTAATAAAGGCTAATAAATTTGAGAGTGGGACTGAGGAGAGAAAGAGAGAGAAGAAGAAGTGCGCAGTAGATCATGGGATGTCCCCCAGCAGCCTAGGCCTATAGCAGCATAACTAGGGGATGATTCAGTTGCCTGAGCCAGCCCTACTAAGGGCTATATCCTTAACTGTAACAGTGTCTATAAAGATAATTGTGACTAACTATAAGTTTAATAAATAACTAGGACTGTAACTACAACTAATTATAAGCTTTGTCAAACAAGAAGGTTTTAAGCTTAGTTTTAAAATTAGAGAGGGTGTCTGCTTCCCGAACCCAAACTGGCAGTTGGTTCCATAGGAGAGGGGCCTGATAGCTAAAGGCTCGGCCTCCCATTCTACTTTTAGAGATTTTGGGAACCATAAGCAAACCTGCATTCTGGGAACAAAGCAATCTGTTAGGATGATATGGTACTATCAGCTCTTTAAGATATGAAGGAGCCTGGCCATTGAGGGCCTTATATGTAAGGAGAAGGATTTTAAAATCAATTCTGGATTTTACAGGAAGCCAATGGAGAGAAGTTAGTACAGGAGTAACATGATCTCTCTTGCTAATTCCAGTCAGTACTCTTGCTGCAGCATTTTGGATCAGCTGGAGACTTTTTAGAGAGTTAACTGGACATCCTGATAATAGGGAATTACAGTAGTCCAGTCTAGAAGTAACAAAAGCATGGACTAATTTTTCAGCATCACTCTGCGACAGAATGTTCCTAATCTTACTGATATTGCGCAGGTGAAAGAAGGCTGTCCTAGAGACTTGTTTTATGTGTGAGTTAAAGGACAAATCCTGATCAAAAATAACTCCAAGGTTCCTCACAGTCGTACTGGAGGCTAAATTAATGCCATCCAGAGTAACTATATGATTAGATAAACTGTTTCTGAGGTGTTTGGGACCAAACAAAAATAACCTCAGTTTTGTCTGAATTCAGAAGAAGAAAGTTACAGGTCATCCAGGCCTTTATGTCTTTAAGACATGCCTGAAGTATGGCTAACTGATCTGTTTCGTCTGTTTCGGCTTCATAGATAAATATAGTTGGGTATTATCCGCATAGCAATGGAAATTTATTCCATGCTTCCTGATAATATTGCCTAGGGGAAGCATGTATAAGGTGAACAATATCGGTCCAAGCACAGAACCCTGTGGAACTCCATGACTTACTCTGGTATATATGGAGGGATCATCATTAACATGAACAAACTGGCATCTATCTGATAGTGCTGTTCCTTTAATCCCAATAACATGTTCCAATCTTTCCAATAGGATACTATGATCAATAGTGTCAAATGCAGCACTAAGATCTAGCAGGACAAGTATAGAGACGAGTCCATTATCTGATGCTATGAGAAGGTCGTTGGTAACTTTCACCAGTGCTGTCTCTGTGCTATGATGACTGACTGAAAAACTTCAAACAAACCGTTCCTATGTAGATGGTCACACAACTGAGTTGCAACAGCCTTTTCCAGAATTTTAGAATTAAAGGGGAGATTGGATATAGGTCTATAGTTTGCCAAAATGTCAGAGTCCAGAGAAGGCTTTTTAAGTAAAGGTTTGATAACTGCAACCTTAAAAGCCTGTGGAACATATCCTGTTACCAAAGAGAGATTTATCTGATCTAATATGTTAGTGCCAATCAAAGGCAAAACATCTTTAAGAAGTCTGGTCGGGATAGGATCCAAAAGACATGTTGATGATTTAGATTTAGAAACTATTGAAGTCAATTCAGCGAGATCTATGGGAGTGAAACAGTGTAACGACAAATCAGGACTGGCAGACATTTCTAAAGATGCTGTTCTAGACATACCTACATCATTAACAGTTGTAGGCAGGATAAGATGGATTCTGTCTCTAATGTCTACTATTTTGTTGCTAAGGAAGCTCATAAAGTCATTACTAGTAAGAGCTAGGGGGATGCATGCTTCAACAGAGCTATGGCTCTTTGTCAGCCTGGCTACAGTGCTGAAAAGAAACCTAGGGTTGTACTTGTTTTCCTCTATTAATGATGAGTAATAGGCAGTTCTTGCCTTGCGAAGGGCTTTTTTATACATTATGAAGCTGTCTTTCCAGGCTAGGCGGAATTCCTCTAAATTAGTGGATAACCATTTCCTTTCCAGCTTTCGTGATATCTGCTTTAAAGTACGTATTTGTGAATTGTACCATGGAGCTAACTTTCTCTGATTACTGACCTTCTTTTTCAAAGGGGCAACAGAGTCAAGGGTTGAACGCAATGAAGCAGCAGTACTATCAACTAGATATATCTGCTGGAGTAAAGTTTAGGCCATTGCCCTCTGTAAAACTGGGATATGGCAACGGAGATAATAAAGATAGAATAGTTTCCTTATATTTGATAACAGCATTATCAGACAGAAATCTACAGTAGTTAATTTTTTTCTCAGATGCTGTGCAGTTCATTATTGTAAATTCAAATGTTACTAAAGAATGATCAGATAAAACAGGGTTCTGAGGGAATACTGTCAAACATTCAGCTTCTATGCCATAGGTCAGTACAAGATCAAGGGTGTGTTTGAAACAGTGAGTTGGTTTGTTAACATTTTGTAAAAAGCCAATTGAGTCTAATACTGAATAGAAAGCAGTCTTAAGGCTGTCATTGTGGGTATCGACATGAATATTAAAGTCGCCCACTATAATTGCTTTATCCATACTAAGCACTAAATCAGATAAAAATTCAGTGAATTCAGACTGACATACTCTTCCTCCTGCAGCCAGGTCTCAGTCAGACAGAATAAATCAATCTGCTGATCCATTATCAAATCATTTACTAACAGACATTTAGACAAGAGAGATCTAATGTTTAATAGCCCACATCTAATTGTGGTGTCTTTAGGTTCAGATACTTTTGTAGTATTAATTTTTTTGAGGTTTTTATGAATAACACCTCTTGCATTTTTAAATTTATACACTTTTTGTTGACGGGGAGCAGACACAGTCTCTATAGGATAAAGGGAATCGTTAGAATCGTAGGAATAGTAAGAATCATGGGTGGGTGACAGCTCTACAGAAACTGCAGAGAAGCGTGTAGGACTGCAACTCTGCCTCCTGGTCTCAACTCTGGGTTGTCATGGCTTTGGTTGCCTAATAAAATCTGTCATATTTCTAGATATGAGAGCTGCACCATCCAAAGTGGGATGGATGCCATCTCTCCTAATCAGACCAGGTTTTCCCCAAAAAGTTTTCCAGTTATCAATGAAGGCCATGTCGTTTGCTGGACACCACCTAGACAGCCAGCGACGGAATGATGACATGCGGCTAAACATGTCATCACTGGTCAAATCGGGCAGGGGTCCAGAGAAAACTACGGAATCCGACATTGTTTTAGCAAAGTTACACACCGATTCCGCATTAATTTTAGTGACCTCCGATTGGCGTAACCGGGTGTCATTACCGCCGGCTTGAATAACGATCTTACCAAATCTACGTTTATCCTTAGCCAGCAGTTTTAAATACGATTCAACGTCGCCCGCTCTGGCCCCAGGAATGCATTTAACTATGGTTGCTGGAGTCTCTAACTTCACATTTCGCAAAATGGAGCTGCCAATAACCAGAGTTTTTTCCTCAGCGGGTGTGTTGCTGATTGGGGAAATTCTGTTTGAAACATGAAGCGGTTGATGGTGAACCACGGGCCGTTGTTTCATGCTATGCTTCCTTCGAACTGCCACCCAGCCGCCCTGGCTTCCCTGCTGCTCGGGAGCTGCTGGGGAACGGCTGACAGGAACTAACGTAGGACGGCTAGCTGTAGCTAATCTAGGCTGGTCCGCATCAGCTACAGGGGACTGACTAGCTAGCGCTGCTACGGGGCGATTATCTATGGTGCGGAGCCAAGCCTCTACTTCCCTCAGTCTCGCCTCCAATGCTACAAAAATGCTACATTTATTACACATACCATTATCGCTAAAGGAGGCAGAGGAGTAACTAAACATCTCACACACTGTGCAAGAGAGAGGAGAGACAGCAGGAGAAAGAGAAGCCATTGCTAATAGCTAAGCTAGCAGACCAGAGTTAGAATAAGTAATTAGATTAGAGTGTAGTGTTAAATCCTGAGGGACACGTGCACCACAGATGTTTAACTAAAGCAATATACGTGTACAGGAATTCAGAGATTGACCACAGAACACGGCAAAGTTAGAGTTGATTAATAAGCTGGGATAACACTCGTAACACCACAGTGCAGAAGCAGCAAACAGGAAGTGACACAATAGACAGGCACAGGCAGTTAGCTCTTTGCTAAAGCATCGGCTGGGCTAGGTGGCTACATCCAGAAGCCTCCGGCTAACTCCAGCGGTTGACAGGGGCTGCAGTGTCCGTGTTTGTTTGCCAATGTTCAGATAGGTTTTTGTGACAGTATGGCTTGTTGTAGTGTAGACTGTACTAAGGGGACCGGAGCAGATAATGTTAGAAACGCTGCTGCGGTGTGTTCCGTGCTCTCAGAGTCCATTTATTGCAGGAACAGTAGGCTACAATTTTATTTGGTCTCATTTTTCTGTTTAAAAAGTCCAACATTGCATGGACAGAGCAGCTCCGTCAGTAAGCGGCTGCTGTATTTGTAACTGTAAGTGGAGGCAGCGGTGAAAGCTGGTAAATATTAAACATTTTAATATATTATTATTATTATCATTAGTTTTATTATCATCATTAATAATAATGACAATAATGTTTTTAACGTTTTAATATACTTTATTAATATGAAATAATAATGATTGTTTCACAGTTAAACAATAGGCTAGAAATAAATTTCCCCCCACAACTCCAGGGAGCAGCAGCAATTCAAAAGTGATTTGATTTGTTTTTTCATATTAGCACCTATATTCACCTTTTTAAAGTCTAGGTGATCCAGACAGGCTGGACAAATGGATTGTCAGCATGAGGAGACAGAACTGGATCCCCAACAACACTTCTCGTCTGTGCAGTGTACATTTTGAGCCATCATCTCACGACTGACTCAAGGGTACAGATACCTTATTCACTACATCTCTAGGAATCTATTGACTTATTATTTAAAAGTGATGAATGATTGTTCATAATACATACCTTTAATATATGGTATCTAACATTACTAAGTAACAAGGTTAGGGCACAGCTTTCTCTGTACTGTAACTTTTATATTGAATTAAATTATTTAAATAGATACACAGGACTTAAATAATATTTTATCAATCAAGCAACATTACATCACTTTATTTTCTGAAAGCTCTCATATTGCTTGTGCATTTTATGCTAAAAGTCTTGATCATAGAGTGACAATTGCTACATTTTTGCACACAAAATTTGTGTGTTTTTTTTTTTGGATAACTCACTAAGCACGTGAGTGAGGTGTAGAGGAGACTGCAATAATGTGTATACTTATTTCTAGGGATGCACGATATATCGGCATTAATATCGGTATTGGCCGATGTTTGTCATTTTTTAACATATTGGCATCAGTCCGATGAGTAAAACGGGGCCGATATTAACAACCGATGTTTATATCAGTGGAGTTGCTATTTGTGTATGTGTGAAGGGAAGGAGAGAGGGAGGGAGACGGAGATTTGGCCATGCGGTATTTGTTTGGGCATGTGACAGTGTCAGTCACGCAAACGCAGCAGGGGATTGTGGGGTGTTCAACTGAAGAGGAGAAAAAATGTCGGCGGTGTGGTCATTTTTCACGGTGTCAAACGAAGATAATCGTAAAGCAGTATGCAACACTTGCAAAGTCGAGGTAATGCGAGGAGGATGCCGCGTCAAGTCATTAAACACCACAAATTTGATATGTCATTTGAAAAACCGCCATCCAGAAGTTCACAAACAATGGCAGGAAGCTAATGCTGCGAATGTTAGCCAGCAGGCAAAAACGAAAGCAACAACCGCCGCTGCAGTTGGGAGCCCAATACAGCAAGTATTCGACCAAACCAGGAAATTTGCCAAAAACAGCGCAAAAGCCAGGGCAATAACGAACAAGGTAATGGAAATGATTGCTCTTGACGACCAGCCATTTTCCATAGTCGAGGACCGAGGATTTCGGCAGTTGATGGAGCATATTGAATCCCGCTACAGCCTTAAGATAAGATAAGATAAACCTTTAATAGTTCCACAATGGGGAAATTGCACTGTTACAGCAGCAAAGAAGACACTTAGGATTTACACAATATTACACAATAATAATAATAATAATAATAATAAATACTATAAACAGTAAACAGTATGAAAGAAGAAGAAGAAGGCTGCACATGTAGCACCAGTTTTTAAGTCCAGAACAGAGTTTGTGTGCATGTGGTTTGCTCAGCACAGCTGGTTGTACAGTCTAACAGCCGCAGGAAGGAAGGACCTGCGATAACGCTCCTTCACTGTCTTGGGGTGAAGCAGCCTCTCACTGAAGGAGCTGCTCAGTGCAGTCAGTGTGTCCTGCATGGGGTGTGACTCATTCACCATCATTGATGATAGCTTTGCTACCATCCTCCTCTCTCCCACCACCTGCACTGGGTCAAGGGAGCAACCCAGGACTGAGCTGGCCTTCCTGATCAGTTTGTCCAGTCTCTTCCTGTCCGCCACAGAGATGCTGCTGCTCCAGCAGACCACACCATAGAAAACGGCTGATGCCACAACAGAGTCAAAGAAGGACCTGAGGAGAGCCCCCTGCACTCCAAAGGACCTGAGTCTCCTAAGAAGGTAGAACCTGCTCTGACCCTTCTTGTATAGGGCATTAGTGTTATCAGTCCAGTCCAGTTTATTGTTCAGGTGAACACCCAGGTACCTGTAAGAGACCACACTCTCAATGTCCGTTCCTTGGTGATTGGTGTTGGGGGGGGGGGGGGGGGGGGGGGTGGCTGCGTCTGCGGAAGTCCACCACCAGCTCCTTGGTTTTCCCTGAATTGATCTGGAGGTGATTCCGCCGACACCAGTCCACGAAGTCCTGGATCAGTTCTCTGTACTCCCCGTCATCGTCGTCTGTTATGAGGCCGACGATGGCAGAGTCATCGGAGAACTTCTGCAGGTGGCAGTTGGTTGTCCTGTACATGAAGTCTGCCGTGTACAGGGTGAACAGGTAAGGAGCCAAGACTGTTCCCTGTGGAGCCCCTGTACTGCTGACCACCATGTCAGACTCGCAGTCCTTTGTCCTCACATACTGTGGGCGGTTGGTGAGGTAGTCCAGTATCCAGGCCGAAATGTGGTGATCCACTCCCGAGTGCTCCAGCTTGTCCCTCAGGAGCAGCGGCTGTATGGTATTGAAGGCACTGGAGAAATCGAAAAACATGATCCTCACAGTGCTGCCGGGCTTCTCCAGGTGAGAGAGAGCTCTGTGCAGGAGGAAGATGACAGCGTCCTCCACTCCAATACCATGCTGAAAGGCAAACTGCAATGGGTCCATCGATGGCCTCACCAGGGGGCGGAGATGGGAGAGTACTAGTCGCTCCAGTGTCTTCATCAGGTGTGATATAAGTGCCACAGGCCTATAGTTATTGAAGAGGTGGTTCGGGTGCGCTGTCTTAGGCACCGGTACCACACAGGATGTTTTCCACAGCTGTGGAACTCTTCCCAACTTCAGGCTGAGGGGGGGTGGCTGAGCGGGTTGGAATAGGAGTAGGGGCAGTGGGGGGTAGTTGTGAGCTGGGTTCTGCAGGAGAGGGGGTGGGGCAGTGTCCTGGAGGAGCAAGGGCAGTGGGGGGTGATTGTGAGCTGAGACCTGCAGGAGGGGGGATGGAGCAGTAACCTGGAGGTGCCGACAAGGGTGGCTGCAGCAGAGGCAACTGGGGGGAGGGAGGGTTGGGTGACTGGTCAAACCTGTTGAAAAACAAGTTCAGGTCGTTCACCCACTTCTGATCCCCCACAGTCTGAGAGTCTGGTTCCCTGTGCTCTGAGATGGTTTCAAGGTCCCTCCAGACTCCACAGATGTTGTTCCTCTGCAGCTGGTCCTCCATCTTCTTTTTGTAGCTGCTCTTCCCTTCTCTGACCTTCCTCCTCAGCTCTCTCTGCACCTCCTTCAGTTGCTCCCTGTCGCCTGACCTAAAGGCTCTCTTCTTCTCCTTCAGGAGAGCCTTTATATCAGCGTTTATCCATGGTTTGTTGTTTGGAAAACACCGTACAGTCCTGGTGGGTACAGTGTTGTCCACACAAAAATTAATGTAGTCCATTATGCAGTGAGTCAGGCTGTCAATGTCCTCCCCGTGAGGATCGCAGAGTTCGTCCCACACAGTGGTTTCAAAGCAGTCCCTCAGAGCCTCCTCAGACTCAGGGGACCATCTTCTTATCATGCGGGTCACAGCTGGTTGTCTGTGCACAAGTGGTTTGTACACAGGCAGGAGGTGCACCAGGTTGTGATCAGATCTGCCCAGAGGAGGAAGTGGTGATGATGAGTATGCCTCCTTGGTGTTGGCATAGAATAAGTCCAGTGTCCTATCTTCTCTGGTGTGACAGGTAACATATTGTGAGAAAGTGGTCAGAGTGGACGATGGAGACACATGGTTGAAGTCCCCCGAGATAAGGAAAAGGGCATGAGGGTGCTGTGTCTGCAGTCTGCTGGCTGCTGAGTGAAGGACATCAAGGGCCGTATTGCCATTTGCAGAAGGTGGGGCATACACCGCAATAATAACAACATGCGAGAATTGCCTCGGTAAATAATATGGCCTCATGCTAATAGCTAGCAGCTCAATGTCCTTACAGCAGAGTTGTTCTTTAACAGTGATGTGCCCAGGGTTACACCACCTGATGTTTACAAACACAGCCAGCCCTCCACCCTTCCTCTTACCGCTCTCCACTGTCCTGTCCGACCGCACCAACAGAAATCCATCCAGAGCTATGTTGGTGTCCGGAGTTAGCGTGTTCAGCCATGTCTCCGTAAACATCATGATGCTGCTCTCTCGGTATTCCCTCTGGTGCCGGGTCAGCGCCGCCAGCTCGTCCATCTTGTTGGGAAGAGATCTCACATTCCCCATGACTACAGACGGAAGAACCGGTCTGTATCTTCTCCTCCTAGCCTGACGCCGAACTCCGGCACGACATCCCCGTCTCCTCCTTCTCAGTTCACGGGGGACGTCGGGTCTCTCCTGGGGCAGCACCGCTGTGTTACGAAGCGCCATCAGCTGAGTGTAAACAATGTAAACAATGGGTCCATGGCCGCGATCTCCGGACGCAAACACGGATGACGAAAGTAATAAAAGAACAAAGACCAGGGCAAAAACTGCGACTTTGGTCCTCATAGTGCAGTTAAGGTAAAGAGAAAGATTTAACTAATAGATAAAAAAAATATTTAAAAAACTAATAAAGAGCTAAGAAAGGGAAAAAAGCTCAACGGTGAGCAGGAGCTGCTGTAACTTGCGGCCACTCGGGGGCAGCGCAAGTCGGATTTTTTTTTTCTTCCAAGTCGGCGCTACTTTTCGGACGTTTCCCTCCCTGCTTTGCACGAAGTTGTGGCTACGCATATCCACAAATTGTTGGACAATGTGACTGACATTAGCTTCACTACGGATATATGGACTTCGGACGTAAGTCAGATGAGTATGTTGAGCCTTACTGCTCAGTGGATTGATGACAACTTTGAAATGAAGAGAGCGGTTTTGCACGCACAAGAGTTTGCAGGATCGCACACTGGGGCTGCCATCGCTAGCGCATTTGACTGCATGTTTGCTCAATGGAAAATTAAAAAAGACTATGTGCATGTAGTACTTCGTGACAATGCACGGAACATGCAGAAGGCAATGGACAAGTGTGGTGTTAAAATGCATGGCTCATACGCTGCAGCTAGCAGTGCATGATGGAGTGTTAAGCCAGTGAAGCATCTCTGACTGTGTGGCTATTGGAAGGAAAATAGTCGGACATTTTCGCCACTCTCAATTGGCCACCTCTCGACTGAGAGACATACAGCAAGAGTTAGGCATGAAAACCAATTTGCTACAACAAGATGTCACAACCAGATGGAATAGTACTTTTTATAATGAAAAGTCTACTGGCTCAGAAGCGTGCACTTGGTGTGTATGGAGCAGATCATGAGCTACCTGCTTGTTTCAGTGCATATCAGTGAGGCCTCGTTGAAAACATGACCACACTTCTCACTCCATTTGAGCAATTAACGAGGGAGATCAGCTCACATTTGGCTACTACTGCGGACGTGATTCCCTCTGTTGTGGCACTGAAACGTTTGCTGAACAAGACAGCTGAAACAGACAGTGGGGTCCGCACAGCAAAGGACACTCTACTGGAAGCTGTGAACGAGCGATTTGGAAGTGCTTTCTCTGAGCCGCTTTACTTCTTGTCAACCATCCTTGATCCTAGGTACAAAGACCGTTATTTTGATGCAGTCACCAAGCAAGCGGCGTTAAACATGCTCCAGAAGCACGTGGACAAAATGACATGCAGCGACAGAGCTACGGAGATACCGGACACAGAGGAACCGCAAGAGAAGAAGATAAGAACAAGCAACGAGGGTGGAAAGTCGCTACTTGACATGCATGATGAAATTCTGGAGGAAAACTCATTCATGCAGGCAGGCCTGACAAGCCACACAAGTGTGCAGGTATAGTATTATCAAACCCTGTTTTTTATTCAAATAACGAAGCCTGTTAAAAAACTTTTGTGTAATGATTTTACTAAGTTCTGTACATTCTATAGACTTGTAATGTCCAGATTGCTGGTAATTTATCAGACATACATAGTAATAAACTTGTCTACATTCTTTTAGGTGCATGGCTATCTGAGTGAGCCCCCTATCCCCAGAAATGAGAGCCCATTGCTGTATTGGAAAAGCAACATGTCTCGCTTTCCTGCCCTGGCCAAAGCAGCATCCAAGTACCTTTCAGCTCCATGTACAAGTGTGGACAGCAAACGTCTCGTCTCTGCTGCATCACATATTGTTGATGAAAAGAGAAACAGGATTCAGTGCGAGAAAGCAGAAATGCTTCTTTTTGTCAAAAAAAAACTTGCCTTTGATGATGAATCAGGCCTAGACTATAACCTACAGTGCCAGGTGGAAACACTGTTTCAGTGTTTGGGACATTTACTTTGAGTACATTGTGGCTGCTTTAAGTTGGAAAATGTACAAAGGCTATGTCTTTTGAGTTACAGTTATGTCACAGTTCTAATATTTTGATTTAGCATTTTTATAGATGGGACTTGAAAGTGACTTGCACTGCTTTGCACTTGTATAGTGTTTTTTGTGTTTGTGTTTTGTGGAAACATTGTTTCAGTGTTGGGACATTTACTTGAAAATTACAGTGCAAGCTGGAAAATGTGCGAGAGTCAGGACATGTTTTTGATATTCCTGATTTAGCCTTTTTTACAGATTTGAGTTTAAATGGAGTTGACTTGAGCTTAAAACATATGTTCTACAATTTAATAAATGCCTGGTTGCCATGAATGGCATGAACTGGCAAGTTTGATAATGATAAGGATATTATTTTTTATTTATGATCTTTATTGTAATTTTTGATCCACACTTTCTCACAGGAGTTTTGTGAGTTGAAGGAGTTAAACTGTACTTGAATTTAGTTACACACTTGCTACAAGTTGTAAAGGTTGCTAAAAAATAACACTGTTGGTTAACTGATTTTAATAACATTTGTGCAGCAATCTCTTACATCACCGGTTTTGTTGTTTTGTTATGAAAGAGAGGATTACTTGCATACCTGTGATGAGTCGGTGCATCGATTCCTGACTTTGAAGGACAGAGGTGGCCTACAGAAACCATAGGCAGGTATCACAACAATCTGTCAAGCCACAGAAAGATGTTTCCAGTGTCTTTTAAAAGCCAAAGCAGGAAAGCAGCAATTGTCACCCAGGTTCTTGCTGATTGTTCCAACAAGAATCTCTTCCCACAGCTGCACAGTCACATGTTTGATGTGTGTTGAAGCTAACCATGTCCATGTGCTGGTGAAGATGGCTTCTACATGGTTCTGCAAAATTCACTTGAATCATATATAGCAAGATGAGAGACGGAGAAAATAAAGGAGGGCAAGGTAGTCAAGGTTGTTCCTTCACAGAGCACCTCTTTTTCTATGCTCAACATCCAATGCTGGTTTGTCTGCGTCATTGGACCTAAGAAAAATATAACAGAGAGAGAGATGGTTAACAGAGAAATACACAAGCTAATAACAAAAACAACGGAGTAAATCTCTTCTGATTATGTTCACATGACAAAGTCAAAGTCATGTCAAATTTGAATATGATACTACAAAAAATGTTTGATCAGGACAATACAACAGTTGTACTATAGGATGTATAACAGTCAGAACTGTAAATAAAACAAAAAACATTCAATAATAAGCTTTGTTGTTTGTGGTTTAATAAATAATTTAGATTCCACATTTTAAAATTGATAGAATTGATTCCGTGTTTTAAAATTGTTAAACTAAATTTAAACATGCAGGTAGGCATGTAGACACTGAACAGAAAAATACTGAATCACCTTTAGTACGTGGTAGGTGTAGTAGCTGCATTTGCTTTTCTTTGCCAGGTATTGTAAAAAATAATCCCATGTGACATTAAAAATCAGATACTGTACTTACCAGCCACAATCAAACGTGGTGTGTCAGGCAGTGTGACAGTCAACTGCACAATGGCTGGGGTGGCACACACCTTAAGAAAGCACAAAAACAAAATTAATGTCAAATGTTGATTGACAGTGAATGGAATGGAATTTTAGAATAATGGAAAAGAGCTTATGTGATGACAGAAGAAAATGTCTAACTACAATATTGTTCAAAACAGACACTGAAATAATGTTACTCTTACATCAGTTTGGATGATGAGGGCATTCAACGGCTCCTTGAAGTGTGCCATCAGAACCTGAAGGATGTTTGAAACGGTCACACTGCAGTCAGTCCTGAAGAGAACATCCTTTACACCATCATTTGTTGGATTTTGTTTGAAGAACTCCATGATGTTTCTGCCATGCTCTTCAAGAAAAGCCTCAATCTTTCGGACAATTGGAACATCAGTCAGCACTTCAAAATGAGTGCACATGCTCCTTGGGAAAAACAAATACGGCCATTGCTGCTTAACATCTTCCAAAGCTGGCGCAGGATTCGCATTTATCATTTGGCGCTGCAAGTAATATGTTTTTTCCATAAGTTTTAACACTTCTGCTCTTTCCAGTCCTGAGGAACCTTCTTGTGAAAATAGTTCCACCAGCTTTTGTCTCTTATTTTCTAGAGATGCTTCTGTCTCCTCAGGTGGCAGATCAGGCTGCCATTGTGTGCAGCCATAAGTATCTGCAGGTCCTGCATCTGCGGTTGCAGTTAGGTAGTGCACATTTGAAGGTCAAGTTTTGGACATTCTTATGAATTTTCATATGCCTCACAAATGCATATTTTGTCTCAGAGTTATGACCACATAGTTCACATGGAAACATTTTGGCAAGATTTAAGTGAGCTAATTTGTCAAAAAAAAAAAAAAAAAACGATTTCTTTCTATTTCTATTTCTGTTTCTATTCCGTTTTTATTTATTTATGAGGCCAATAAAACTATGTATGAAAAATAACAGTAAGTAAGTAACAGTAAGTAACAGACACACAAAATGCGTTTAGTGAATTTAGAGGAAGGTTCTAGAGAGGTCTTAAAAAAATACTTAAGACGTAAGACTCGTTTTGCCCTTGCAAAAAACACAAAAGCTGAGTTAGACTTACTACCTTTTAATTAGTAGATAAGAGATCTACCGGCAAAAGAAACTACGTTGTTTTAACGTCAATAACACTTAGACAATGCTGAGGCTCGCTAATTTTAGCTAACTAGAACACAGCAAACACTTAACTTTTTGTGGCTCTTTTTACATATGTGCAAACAGGTACACAAGGCAGTGTTAGACTTGCTACGTTACTACGTTATCGTCCAGAAAAATAGATAACGTTTATAACGATTAACGTTGATATAAAGAGACAAAATGCTGACATATGTTCTGATTTTAGCTAGCTTGCTAAAACGGAACCTTTCAACAGCTTTGTTCTAACGCTGCTCTAAATGGCAGAAAATACAACAGGAGAAAACTTCAAATCTTCCTTATAAGACAGGTGAATTAATGTAAACTTACTCAGTGGAGGACGTCAGGCAGCTCCGGATATCAAAAATGCAGAGCAGATTGTCCGGGGTCTGTGCCTTCGCGGTGACCTGGCTGGTAGACTGGCTGAGCACCGAAGTGGAAATAACAAATTTTAAAATAAAATGCAACGGTAAAGCCGTTATGCCGGGCTATCGGTTGATTTTCAAATTTTAATTCCCGCAGTTTTCTTCAGTACCCATGATGCTCCGTTTACAGTAAAAACTACAGTATAATCCTGTAAACATGGCATTCTCTTAAAGTGCTGTAATTTGTCATTTATTTTCTCCCATGATGCTTTGCAGTTTACAGTATGATACTGTATGACAGTAATACAGTAAAATGCTGTTCAGATTTCACTGTAAATTTACATCAAAGTATTACAGTGCAGGATTGTGTAACAAATTTCTATTTTAAATAAATGATAAATAAATGAGATCATTTACTTAAATAAATTTAAGTAAATGATCTTATTACAAATCTTAATTGGCAATTGAAAGTAGTGTGATATTTATTTTTTTTATCACCCAGCCTGACTTTTCTCCTTAGTATATAGGTTCACCTGCGATGTAATTTTTATATATTTTTTTTATTTATCCTTTTGTCCTGTGCCTATACTCCTAAGTTACGTTTGTTTGCCTTGTGTTATGTTCCCACTCCTGGTCTGCACCTTATTGTGGTAAGTAGGCTTTTTACCAAGACAGACCATACTGTTTTCCACCAAGTCTTTGAGCTGTCATCTTTCTCTCATGTAGAGTTCTAAGTTGAGTCCAAGAAGTTGAAGGCATGGAAAGCATCCCTATATTCCCAAGACATTAAATTTGCTTAATATTCGAAATCTATGTTCCTCTTGTGTTTTACTTTCTTTCTAGTGTACTTACTATAAACATATTTAAAAGGTTGAAGATTGATGCGTTTCTTGATACAAGATCTAACTTTATTTCTGTCTTGTCTGTGTAGTGGTTATCATTTTTGTTTTATGAATTGGGTCAGACTAAATCAACCAAGAGTAAAGCACAGTACAAACGGCCATTGATCAGTTGACAAATGTAATGTAGTAATATTTTGGTGATGAAAGTTAATAATAACATCATGTTGTATATACTTATGAATTTATGACTACTTTTTGACTGATTTTTCATCTTGGGGATATTACTCAGAAATTGTCTTTTTGTGGGACTTTCTTAGAACTGGAGGTTTTGCATGCATCTTACCGTGTATCTATTAAGAACAAATGTTATTAAAATCAGTTAATCATGTTTAGAGATTTCTCATGCAAGTGGATAATTATTTTTATATATTAGAGTTCCACTTTTAGTAAAGCTAAGAAATAAAGGTGTGCTTTTGTATATTAAAAAAAATATAAAAGACTTTCTAATGTTCCATGGGCACCCAGGAGAGGTCAGATTACTGAAAAACTGTTGTGAGAATAATTATAATTTGTAGTAAAAGTTGAGCATTAATGCTTAATATTTTTTGGTATGAGTTGATAGTCCTTTATACTGACTACGACACTTTCAACATTTTCAATAACCCTAACCCTAACCCAAGTGAAAATAATTTATTTGAATATGGGCTAACATGACTATAATTTCAATTAACAAACAAAACAAGCAGGTACTGCCTATAACATGTAATAAACTTTTAAATTAAAGTAAAAACTTCAATATGAACATCAGCAGTGCATGGATTGGCCAGAAAATAGTACAATAATAACACTGAGAAATATTTAGCAATGTTCATATGGAATTTAATTCTTTGAATTGACGTTGCGAAAGAAACATAATGATAATACTATAATTATCTTTTGTAAATAACCATAAATACTTGACCATGATACTACTGAGATTTCAATCTAAACCAGCCAGCTAAAGCAAAATGTAATCAAATACTACAAACACTATCATTAAACTTAAAGTAATGACATGATCACCTAAAAGTTTCTCTTACCAAATGTCAATGTCAATGTCAGCTTTATTTGCACATTTAAAACAGCCGGTGGCCTATCAAAGTGCTTGACAGTAAAACAAACTATAAAACAATAAAAGCAATAGAAAGAAATAAAAACAATTAAACATGTAACATAAAAACAAATTAAAAGTATAAGAAATAAAAGTGACTATTCTCCACCAAAGGCTAAAGTGAACAAGTGCATCTTAAGTTCCTTCAAATGGCAGATTTGGTTTTGTGCTTCTAATAAATACAAAATATACCAATGGAACAAGTTAAATTTTGCTACAAAGGAGTGAAAATTGTCTACAAACTGTGAGGTGATGTTTCCTGTTTCAAGTGTAATGATGAGGGGGGGAGGAGCTGAACAGTCAGATGTGGCTTCAGAGCTGAGAGGTGTATGGCTCAGATGTTCATGGCCTTGGGGAGCAGCAACATCTTTGTCCAATGTGGTGCCCAGAGAGCAGCAGAATCCATGAGGTGGTGAGGTGGAATGCAAAGGAAAGGGATGAGGAAGAGCAGAAGTGGAAACAGTGTTGTGGCTACATATGTTGGTTTCTGTTAATTTTACCAAGTGACAGTGAAATATTCTCAACATTAGACATGACAGGCAGAGGGATATATTCAGGCCTAAAAAATTTAGTCATAAAGGCCACATTCAAAAGCAGTACGAAGTACGAAACTCACTGGTCTCACTGAGGTGGTCTTTAAGGCTACTGGCCAAAGTACATAAAAAGATGCCATTTTCCTTTGGTGTCAAATGAACTCTGTCTTTTAAAATATAGCCCTGGACTGTCATGCACAAATGTAGCCATAACACTGTTGACAAATCTCCTGGATTTGTGGAGCTTCCCTGGGTTAACAACAGAAGCCCTCCACTGACACCTTGGTGTCAAAGCCGAAAACATGATGAAGGCGCCAGGGTGGTGTTGGCGAGGATGATGAACATCTTCCTTGTGCCAGCTCGGCACTCATCACATTTCCCATGTCATTGCCACCACAGTGGATGGTGAGGATGTCAGGTGCTGTTCTTTCTCGCAGGGAGTGGGAAAAGACCCACCCCAGCTGAACCAGCAGACGCGGATACCTGGCACACTGAGGTCACTCCCCATGGTCGCTGCAGCCAGCCCCACCCCTCCCTATACACAGAGCACGCACTGTGCGTAGGGCCCCACGTTTGCAGAGGGGGCCCCGTTTTGAACGAGATGCGCAAATTGCGTGCATGATTCATGCAGCTCACCACTGCACACATTGCGCCAGTGATGCGCCAGTGATGCGCACTGCTGCGCAATATGAGACGCACGATGAGCACCCTTAAGTGCAAGCGAAGCAAAGGGTAATGGCAGCTGTAATCTGACACCACGCACGCATGCCGTCATGATGATTGGCAGTAATCAACATCTGACCAATCAGCAGTCAGAGCCTGCAGAAATGGCATCCAAAATACAGTTTGAGTCCGGAGCATCTAAGAGGAAGAAAAAAATAAAACAGAGAGAAGATGCATTTACTTTTAAACAGTTAAACAGCCAAGAGGAGTGGTAAACTCACCAGCATAACCACATAACAATTGAAAAGAGAGTATTCTGTTCTGATGCTATGAGATTCAAATACAGTATTTGTATTATCTTTTTTATATATGTCAAAGAAAACATGCCTCCCTGTGAGAAGGCATTCATGTAACTTTTAAAACATTTAAACATTTTTATTGAGATTGGAGTCCATTATGCACAGATCTCTAGTCAATAGAAAAACACAAATTACAACACAGTGGGTTCCGGAGGCCTGAGAAAGTAGTCTCACACCTTTGGACCTCAATGTCCATGCAAATGCAATATAGAAGTAATTAACAAAAATGAAAATAGGACAAAAGCACCTTTCTGTCTTTTAAATAAAACTCTTAATTGATTATAAAAACTTCACTTTCATTACTTACCTTAAACAGGCCTATAAGTGTATATAAATTAGTAAGTAAGACAAATGTTAAACAGTGTCACCTGATGGAGGTTTGTGGTTATACACGGCAGGAGCATCCCCACCAGGATAGAGAAACCTCACAAAACGTAAGCTGAGAGATTTTTATATATAATTATATTATATATATATTTATGTTTATGTTTATATATTTATATTTATAATTTATATTATATTGTTATAAAATTTTATAATATTATCTGGGTTGTCATGACTTTGGTTGTCTACCATATTTCTAGATATGAGAGCTGCACCATCCAAAGTGGGATGGATGCCGTCTCTCTTAATCAGACCAGGTTTTCCCCAAAAAGTTTTCCAGTTGTCTATGAAGGCCACGTCGTTTGCTTGACACCACCTAGACAGCCAGTGATGGAATGATGGCATGCAGCTAAACATGTCAGCACTGGTCAAATTGGGCAGGGGTCCAGAGAACACTACAGAGTCCGACATTGTTTTGGCATAGTTGCACACCGATTCCACACTAATTTTAGTGACCTCCAATTGGTGTAATCATTACTGCTGACGTGAATAACAATCTTACCAAATCTACGTTCATCCTTAGCCAGCAGTTTTAAATATGATTCAACATCGCCCGCTCTGGCCCCAGGAATGCATTTAACTATGGTCGCTAGAGTCTCTAACTTCACATTACACAAAATGGAGCTGCCAGTAACCACAGTTTTTTCCTCAGCGGGTGTGTCGCTGATTGGGGAAAATCTGTTTGAAATGTGAAGCGGTTGGTGATGAACCACAGGCCGTTGTTTCAGGCTATGTTTCCTTCGGACTGCCACCCAGGCCCTGGCTTCCCTGCTGCTCGGGGTCTGCCGGGGAACAGCTAACAGGGCCTACAGTAGGACGGCTAGCTGACGCTCCTCTAGGCTGTCCGCACCAACTACAGGGGACTGACTAGCTAGCCCTCTACTTCCTTCAGCCTCGTCTCCAATGCTATGAAATGCTACAGTTATTACACATACCATTATCGCTAAAGGAGGCTGTGAGGGTGGCCGAGATACCCGGTGTAAAACAATGAGTTGCAGCAGTCTGGAGCAGTTCCCAATTCCATTTTATTTGTTAAAAATGAGAATCTTGCTCAGAAACTCCCAGGTAAAAATTCACATTGGGCAAGCAGAAAGAGAAAAGTAAGCAAAAAAAAGAAAGAATAATACCATAAAGAACTCACTTCAAAAAAATCAAAGTAATACACAACAAAAGAATTCACTCTAACTGCCTTCCTGGCTATACCCTTAAAACTCGGGCCCACGGCAGGAGCTACGTTCTGGAGCTGTGTTTGGGAGCTGTGCTTCTCTTCTCTCAAGCCTCCCAACCACCACAGCCTCCTCACTTTTATACTGGTGGACTGTACCTTCTCAGTTAATCAAAATCAATTATGTCCTCCATCACACTTACAGTAATTGCGATATCAAATAACACATTGTCACATAGAAGTTCAGTTACCTTACGTTAAAAACACACATTTCTTTCTAAACAGGATACTTAAACTGGTTATTTCAGCACAAAAGACAAAACACCCCTCCCAGTCTACCACACTTGGTTTCTTCCCCTGTGAACCCCCTATTTAACCAACTGGAATGCTCCAGCTCAGGTTTGGCTGTTCCTGGTCTAACAGAGGAAGAAGTGCAACAAAGGAGACAGGTGAACACAATACACAATCACAATGCCTCTTCTCTTCTTCACCTCCTCATCCAAATGTCCACACCACACAAATCACCAACATTTCATACCAGGATTGACATTCTGATAAAGTGAGAAAGAGTGTGTAGTGCATGTGCCTTACTAAAGGGCACGGGGTCTCCCCGTGACATTTCCCCCCCCTTCCAAGGCGACCCCTGTGGAGCCCTGGACAGATAATCTGCAGCACAGTCCTCATGACCCTTCCTGTACTGGACATTGTAGTACTGCTGCTCCAGTGCCCACACCTGATGCATCCGTCAGTCCTTGGAATGCCTCTTCACACTCCCCCGTCCACTGGACCATGTTAGGTTGCGTCTTCTTTGTGATGTTCGCAAGAGGGATTTGTCCTGGGCCGCTGAACCAGTTTGATGACCTCCACTTTCCCCCTTTCTGGGCCACGTACTCCATTTCCTGGCACAAACCAAAATACCTCGTCTTCTGCTTGGCCATCTCCTTCTCCTGCCGCTTATCTCTCTCCATCTGAAAGTTCATGCATGTTTCACACATTTGAGCTAGGCTGGAAAGACTTGCCTCTGTGGATATACATGGAATCACTGTGGGCTGAACAACTTCCTCAATTATCCCCCTTGTGGCACCATCTTCCACCATGGGCTCTGTCTGCTGCTGCTGCTTCTTTGGAGGCATCCTGAAGTTACTTCTGACACCACATGTGAGGGTGGCCGAGATACCCGGTGTAAAACAATGAGTTGCAGCAGTCTGGAGCAGTTCCCAATTCCATTTTATTTGTTAAAAATGAGAATCTTGCTCAGAAACTCCCAGGTAAAAATTCACACTGGGCAAGCAGAAAGAGAAAAGTAAGCAAAAAAAAAAAAGAATACCATAAAGAACTCACTTCAAAAAAATCAAATACACAACAAAAGAATTCACTCTAACTGCCTTCCTGGCTATACCCTTAAAACTCAGGCCCACGGCAGGAGCTACGTTCTGGAGCTGTGTTTGGGAGCTGTGCTTCTCTTCTCTCAAGCCTCCCAACCACCACAGCCTCCTCACTTTTATACTGGTGGACTGTACCTTCCCAGTTAATCAAAATCAATTATGTCCTCCATCACACTTACAGTGATTGCGATATCAAATAACACATTGTCACACAGAAGTTCAGTTACCTTACGTTAAAGACACACATTTATTTCTAAACAGGATACTTAAACTGGTTATTTCAGCACAAAAGACAAAACACCCCTCCCAGTCTACCACACTTGGTTTCTTCCCCTGTGAACCCCCTATTTAACCAACTGGAATGAGAGTCCAAATCTGGAGAGAAAATCAATATATTGTCCAGGTACACAAACACAAAGTGGTTCAGGAAATCTCTGAGCACATCATTTATCATTCCCTGAAAGACGGCAGGAGCATTAGTTAAACCAAAAGGCATCACCAAATATTCATAGTGCCCACTCTGTGTGTTAAAACCCGTCTTCCATTCATCGCCCTCCCTAATCCGGACTAGGTGGTAGGCATTTCTGAGATCTAATTTTGTGAAGATCTTGGCCTGTTGAAGCTGATCAGAGGCGGAAGACATGAGGGGCAAGGGGTACCGATTCTTGATGGTAATGTCATTCAGGGGACCAAAGTCAATGCAAGGCCGAAGAGCCCCATCTTTCTTTTCTACAAAGAAGAACCTTGCCCCAGCCAGGGACGAAGAGGGGCGAATGGGTCCCGCTTTTAGAGAGGATTCAATATAGTCATTCATGGCCTTTTTCTCAGGCCCAGAGAGGGAGTACAGCCTGCCCTTAGGAATAGGGGATCCTGGTATTAGATCAATGGGACAATCATAAGACCTGTGAGGGGGAAGGGAAGCAGCCTTGCTCTTACTGAAAACTTCCATTAAATCATGATAACAACTTGGGACAGAACTCAAATCAGGGGAATCAATATCAGGAACACAGTTGACAGAAAGTGCATTAACAGAGATATTGGTACATTTCAGAACCTTCCTGGTGCCCCAGTCAATGTGAGGATTGTGTTTTTTAAGCCAAGGAAGACCCAGGATAAGGGTGTGATGGAATGAGTGGAATAAATGAAAACACATATGTTCACAATGATCATCAATCACCACCCCTTTTACTGGACAGGACGCGAGGAGATGCCCATGCTGTCCACAATAGAAGCACCTGCCCTCCTTCTGACGATGACGACACTCCTCCGCAGATAGCCGCGTGCGTCCCAGCTGCATGGGCTCCTCTTTCACCTCCGACACCGCCTCCGCCTGAGGGAGCGCCGGAGAGTTGCGAGGAAACCTCCGCCAACTGGAATTAGCAGCTGCGGAAGAGACTTTAGAATTGCGTTTACGTTCCTATTAACGATTATCAGTTCTGATGGCAGAAACAAGCATAAGTACTCTTGTAACTTGTAACCCGGGGTCAGACCTCTGTAGCATTTGATGCTGCGTGAGCTCTGTCCTTTCTGCAGAAATTGATTACTCTGTAAACCTTATTTTATAATAAAGCATCAAAAGACAATAACTGTCTAAAGAATTCTATTTCACTTCTCATCAGGAGGAAAGTATTTTTCCACCACACTGCTTAGGTCACAGAAAACAGCTGACCACACCTGATTTAATGATTGTCACATATTTTCTCTTAAATATGACACAATGAGTCATAATGAGATACTGAAGTCAGAATTAGAAAAAAAAACATCTTTGTGTTGTTGTTGAATTCAAAGCACTTCTGTAGAGATCATCAGCTGTGACACACTAAATGTTTCCAGCTCTTCCTCCTCTATCACACACTGTCTGTGGCTGCAGCAGGCCTCTCCATACCTGAGGGTGTCCAATCTCCAGTGTGGATCCTTCAGTCCAGCAGACAGCAGCTTCACTTCGGAGTCTCCTGGATGATTGTAGCTCAGGTCCAGCTCTCTCAGATGGGAGGGGTTGGAGCTCAGAGCTGAGGCCGGAGAAGCACAGCCTTCCTCTGTGATCAGACATCCTGACAGCCTGCAGACACACACAACATCACACAGGAACCCTCTGTCAACATCTGCTGGTCTGTTTTGTTGTTCTTTTTTGTTCATATTTTTCTTTTTGGTTCTGGTCCATTTTGGTCCCGGTTCAATGTATTTAAGGCAAATTCCTTAAACATCATCTGTAGGATTAAAAAAAACAACAACAGAAGCAAAAACAAAAGGAAATGATGAATCATTGTCTGAGTCTAGAAAGTTCTGCTGGACTTTAGTAAAATTTACTTTAAACAATCCTACACAAGTTGGCTGTTTATCCACTGATGTAAATCAGATATGAACAAATCATCAGCTAAACAGGTTGATGGGTCCTGACATGAGAGTCTCCAGGGTACAGTGTGGACTCAGTCCAGCAGACAGAAGCTTCACCCCTGAATCCTGCAGGTCATTGTTACTCAGGTCCAGGTCTCTGAGACTAGAGGACTGGGAGCTTCACAGCTTCTCTCTGAGAGGTTACAGCTGCTCAGTCTGAAGAGGAAACAATGAAGAAAAAGTCAAATGACATTTGTGTTGAAAGGACAATCAAAGGAATAAAACTCTCAGTTTGCTCTGCAGCTCACAGCAAACTAACAGACCTGCATTTTAAAACTGGGCCAAACATCAAACACAGATTTGTTCAGTGAAGCAGAAATATCAGCTCTTTGTCCACCTGCTAACCAATGAGGAGTTTCTACATTGATAATCATCTTTCATTGGCTCTGATTCAAATCTTTTCTGTTTTATTCTCAACAAGTTGGAGACATGACAGTTACATTTTCAATACAATTCAATTTTATTTATATAGCTCGTTCCACAATCAAAATTGTCTCAAAGCACTTTACAGAGACCCAGAGCCTGACCCCAGAGCAAGCACTTAAGGCGACAGTGGCAAGAAAAAACTCCCTTTTAACAGGAAGATAGGACAGCTGGGAATGGAGGAGAGGAGGAGAAGGACATGCAGCATATAAACATGACAATGTTAGAGGGCCAGCGTTCAGATTACAGAACAGTTAGTGGATACTGTGTGCTCAACAGAGTACAGAAGCAAAAAGCTGTCATGATTGGTAATTATTTACATTACAGTCTGCATAGAATATTAATCCAAAATGTATCTGTAGCAGAGTGGAACATTAAACATGTGTTAGAAATGGATCATTGTAGACAATAAACAGCAGCAGAGCCAGAGCCAGAGATACCTGCAGAAAGGTACAGAGACAGAGAGACCAGAGAGAAACAAACACAGGACTACGGGAGAGAGAAGACACTGAGTTAATGACATGGAATAAAGGTTAATAAATGTGAGAGTGGGTCTGAGGAGAGAAAGAGAGAAAGAAGAAATGCGCAGAAGATCATGGGAAGTCCCCCAGCAGCCTAAGGCCTATAGCAGCATAACAACGGGGTGGTTCAGGTGCCTGAGTCAGCCCTACTAAGGGCTATATCCTTAACTGTAACAGTGTCTATAGAATATAATATATAATTATGACTAACTACGGGTTTAGTCATAATAACTAAAGCTTTGTCAAACAAAAAGGTTTTAAGCCTAATTTTAAAATTAGAGAGGGTCTCTGCTTCCCGAACTGGCAGTTGGTTCCACAGGAGAGGGGTCTGATAGCTAAAGGCTCGGCCTCCCATTCTACTTTTAGAGATTTTGGGAACCATAAGCAAACCTGTATTCTGGGAACAAAGCAATCTGTTGGGATAATATGGTATTATCAGCTCTTTGAGATATGAAGGAGCCTGGCCATTGAGGGCCTTATATGTAAGGAGAAGGATTTTAAAATCAATTCTGGGTTTTACAGGAAGCCAATGAAGAGAAGTTAGTACAGGAGTAATGTGATCTCTCTTGCTAATTCCAGTCAGTACTCTCGCTACAGCACTGAAGTGCAACTAACTGATCTGTTTCATCTGGCTTCATAGATAAATATAGCTGGGTATCATCTGCATAGCAATGGAAATTTATTCCATGCTTCCTGATAATATTGCCTAAGGGAAGCATGTATAAGGTGAACAAGCACAGAACCCTGTGGAACTCTGGTATAAATGGAGAAATCATCATTAACATGAACAAACTGGAATCTATCTGATAGATATGATTTAAACCAGCCTAGTGCTGTTCCTTTAATCCCAATGACATGTTCCAGTCTTTCTAATGGAATACTGTAATCAATAGTGTCAAATGCAGCACTAAGATCTAGTAGGACAAGTATAGAGACGAGTCCATTGTCTGATGCTATGAGAAGGTCGTTGGTAACTTTCAGCAGTGCTGTATCTGTGCTATCATGTACTCTAGATTGGATATAGGTCTATAGTTTGCTAAAACACTGGAGTTAAGAGAAGGCACATGACACAATCAGTAATAGTCACAGTCAAGGCCGGAAGTATTTGGACAGTTAGACATGTTTTGTTCTTCAGGTACTCAGCACATTCACTTTAAAATATAATAATGGATACTACAGTCAATGACTGCAAAGGATTTTACACTGAATATTAAATCTGAGGAGTTTGTTTCACTTCATGTGTATTTGTCCAGTTACTTTTGAACCACTAAAAGGGCTGAATCTCCCACACAGTTCTTTCTATATGATGTCAACCTGCTCAAATTAAAGCTGAGACTTGGCTCTTTAATGTAGTATCCATTATTTTAATTCAGATTCAATGTGATGAAGCTCAGAGCTCAGAGATGATGATAAGGAATTAAAGAAGAGAGGAATTTATTTTCCCTCCTGCTGAATAAAATAGCAGAGTCTTTATATAATGATGAATAAATCCAACTATCTATACACTTACAGAGCTTTGTTAGAGGCTTTGACAACTGGCAGCAGCTTCAGAAGAGCCTCCTCTGAAGCAGAGTATTTCTTCAGGTCAAACACGTACAGGTCTTTTTCTGATGACAGTAAGATGAAGTCCAGAGCTGACCATTGAGCAGGAGACAGTTCATCTGTGGAGAGACGTCCTGAACTCAGAGACTGTTGGATCTGCTCCACTAGGGAACGATCATTCAGTTCATTCAGACAGTGGAACAGGTTGATGCTTTGCTCTGCAGAGAGAGTCTCTTCAATCTTCTTCTTGATGGACTGGACTGTTTGCTGATTGGTCTGTGAGCCACTTCTTGTCTGTGTCAGCAGACCTCGTAGGAGAGTCTGATTGATCTGCAGTGAAAGACCCAGGAGGAAGCAGAAGAACAAGTCCAGGTGTCCATTTGGACTTTGTAAGGCCTTGTCCACAGCCCTCTGGTAGAGCTGCGTTGGATCAGGTTTGTATCTGAACATTTCAAGCCACTGGTAGGTTAACTGTTATTCTGACAGCAGATCGACTCCAGACTTAATGAAGGTGAGATGGACATGAAGAGCAGCCAGAAACTCCTGAAGACTCAGATGGACGAAGCAGAACACCTTGTCCTGGTACAGTCCTCTCTCCTCTTTAAAGACCTGTGTGAACACTCCTGAGTACACTGAGGGTGCTCTGATATCGATACCACACTCTGTCAGGTCTGATTCATAGAAGATCAGGTTTCCTTTCTGCAGCTGCTCAAAAGCCAGTTTTCCCAGAGACTCAATCATCTTCCTGGTCTCTGGACTCCAGTGTGGATCTGTCTCAGCTCCTCCATCATACTTAACATTCTTCAGTTTGGACTGAACCACCAGGAAGTGGATGTACATCTCAGTCAAGGTCTTGGGCAGCCATCCTCCCTCTCTGGTTTTCAACACATCCTCCAGAACTGTAGCAGTGATCCAGCAGAAGACCGGGATGTGGCACATGATGTGGAGGCTTCTTGAAGTCTTGATGTGGGAGATGATCCATCTGACCTGCTCCTCCTCTCTGAACCTCTTCCTGAAGTACTCCTCCTTCTGTGGGTCAGTGAACCCTCTGACCTCTGTCAACATGTCAACACACTCAGGAGGGATCTGATTGGCTGCTGCAGGTTGTGTGGTTATCCAGAGGCGAGCAGTGGGAAGCAGTTTCCTCCTGATGAGGTTTGTCAGCAGTACATCCACTGAAGTGGACTCTGTAACATCAGTCAGGATCTCAGTGTTGTGGAAGTCCAGAGGAAGTCGACACTCATCCAGACCGTCAAAGATGAACAGAACCTGGACCTCTTCAAACCTGCAGAGTCCTGCTTCTTTGGTTTCAGTAAAGAAGTGATGAACAAGTCCCACCAAGCTGAACTTTTTCTCTTTCAGCACATTCAGCTCTCTGAACGTGAATGGAAATGTGAAGTGTATGACCTGGTTGGCTTTGTCTTCAGCCCAGTCCAGAGTCAACTTCTGTGTTAAGACTGTTTTCCCGATGCCAGCCACTCCCTTTGTCATCACTGTTCTGATTGGTCCATCTCTTCCAGGTGAGGCTTTAAAGATGTCTTCTTGTCTGATGCTTGTTTCTGGTCTGGCTGGTTTCCTGGATGCTGTTTCAATCTGTCTGACCTCATGTTCAAGGTTCAAATTTTGTTATGAAAATCACCACCAGTAGTTTCACATCTTGCAATTTCAGTCAAAATGCAAACGCATGCAGTGCATAATGAGTTTTACCATATTTTGCAGCATGTTGTTCTTAATCAGCACTCAGTTACACTTGACCATTTACTGTGTATCAAGGATGCTTCATAAGAAGTGTGAAGAGCAGTATATAACATTCCAGACCTGTCAGGCAGATGAAGGACATCTGCATACTGAATAGCTTCAGTTACCAAAAGTATATTTCAGTTACCAAAAGTATAATCTGTCTTTGTAAAAGACAAATTATGACTGGAAGGAATATCTAAAGAATATTCTGTCATCCCTCTTTCATTACAGACACATGTTGTAGATGAGATGATCATTAAGGTGCAGTATCAAAACCGCAAGAAATACATCAAATTACAAGATGCCAGTTTGGAAGAATTCATTTCTGAAGGTAAATATCTCCAATGTTATATGACCAAGTAGTAGTTAAGAGTGACTGGCCTTTATGTATTATGATTTAAGCAATTAACCTTGTGGTATTTAACTCATCATTTAGTGACTGAGAAGTTTTCCATTCCTGTAGACAAGATTTCAGTGGAAGATGATTCCGGCACTTAGGTGGTTAAAGCAGTGTTTGCAGACTTAACCACCGTGGAAGGGATATGCTTTTCCATTAAGGTAAAATTAAAATATGCTGTTAGAATTGTGTAGCATCTGAAAAGGATATTTCGTTTTTTTTATGTAACACATGCCTGATTCTTGTTTAAGTGTGTTCAACTTGGCATTTCGGTCAGTTATATGGTTTGAGCGTATATAACAATGCTCACCGGTAGGGGTCAGGCTAACGTGGGCAGAACATTTCTGTCAGAAAAGTGCAAGGTTTTTTTTTGGCAGTTTTGGAGTCAGATGAGTAGAGAAGGCGAGTGTGTCTGGCGGTACCGACATCTTGGTTGTATGTTTTGTGCTTCGGGTTCTGCCGGTGGATAATAAAAACGTTTTTTTTCATACACCATACTGTTGTGGGCTGAGTGGTGTAACAATTGCATTTCTTGAAGGACTAATTCAAACATTGGATCCACAATAATGCTCCAAATTAAATAAGTATTTATTTCTTGTTAATAGATTCAAGTGCGTCTTTGTCACCTCCCTCGCCATCACTATCCTCACTCAGTGGAAGTAGCATGTCTGTGTCCATAAGTAGTACTGACAGTGAAACACCAAGACCACCCAAGCAAATGAGAGGTGATGAAGAGGCATTTCAGAGTTCTTCAGCCAGAAATGTAAGTTTATTATCAGAAGTCTAATTTAGTTCATAGTTGTTTGCTGTCCTAGCCTTGAATTAAAATGTTTTGTTTTAATTGAATTATATGTTTAGCTGACTCTTCAGACAAAACCAGGAGGGACCACAGTGCTTGAAGAGTATGAAGAGACTGGGACTTTATGTGACAGTAGAAGAAGGCAGATGGTGAACATTCTTGCAGGACACATGGTTGAGACAGAAGGGTAAGTTTACAGTAGCAGGTTTAGGTAGTTAACAGCTATTAAACTATTTTTTCTTCATAAATTCACATAATGAATGATAACTAAAAGTTAGGTAGGTTGGGGCCAAATTACTTGTTTTTCACTGGTGCTGATGAATTGTGTTTTGTTTTTGTTTTTGTTTTTTTCTTGAAAGAGAGTTTCATGTACAAGTATTATATTTTTTTATTTGCAGGAAAATCCCTCAGCGAATCACTAAAGAGAAATATGCACTGGGAATTGTTACCTTATTCCCTGCATTAAAAGGAAAGGATATGAAAGTTGTATCTATATCTGGTTATAAAGCTTTTTTTGAAAATGATTTTGCGATAAAATGATTAAGAGTAGGTGATATTGACACTGTACAGTGCTCTTACATTGAGGGTTATCTGTTTGGTCTGCCGTCACTGATTCAAATAGTATGGGCCAAATGTGAGGTGCATCTCCCAGTACGATGCCACCACCACAAACTACAGGTTCTCACATGACAATGAAGTGTGTTAAAATGCTTTAAATCATTTCAAACAAGTACAAACTTATGTCTGCCCTTGGTTAGAAACATTTTTAGGACAGCCAAAGTGGCTCTGGATTTCTGACATGGCGGTTGAAGACCATACAGAGAAAGACCAAGCTTGGGTCCAATGAACCAAAAATGCAGGCAACAGGAGGAGGTGGTCCGGGGCAAGACAGGGAGCTGCCACAGATTGGTGGTCAGCTGGATGAAGAACGTTGAGAGGTCATATCCTTGATGAACCACACCAGCGACAGAGAAACAATTCTGCAGAAAATGAAGGAGACCTCTGAATATAGACAACGCCTGATCTACAATCCTGACCGATCGAACAACATATTCTCAGTGTTTCCAAGGCTGTTGGACACTAAAGGACTGGTAAGTATTGTTATCTGCAATTCTTAGCTATGAGCTATGAGTCAGAAATGTAAATTTAAGCAACTATGTTCTTTAATTTTTCTGTTGCTGTAGATACTAGAGCACAATAGAATCAAAGTGGCATTTTCTGAACAACCTGTCTATGGCACCATTGCACAAGTAACAGGTAACAATTTAGGTCTGAACTGAATTCTGGGTTATGTGGAATCATTCAGTGCCAGCCATTACTGCAGAATGTGTCTCATTGATAAAGCATCCGCTCAAACAGTGTTTCGTGAAAGTGATCCATATGTGGTTTTGCGGACCAGATCAACAAATGAGGATCATTACAGATATCTTACTGAGCATCCAAGGGAAAATCCTTGTTTTGGGATCAAATGCAACAGTACACTTAATTCCTTGTCATACTTCAATGTATTGGATTTGTGTTTGATATAATGCATGATATCTTAGAAGGTGTAACACAGTATGAGATTTAATTATTGTTTAAATATCTGAATCAGAAATTCATTTCTAGTGAAGACAGCAAACAAACATGTTTTGTACTGGCAGTGGCACTGGGCTTAATGCCAGTCAAACATTATGCCTTATTTGGAACCTCCCACTTTTCTTTGGAGATATCCCAGAAGGTGATGTTCACTGGCATTTGTTGTTACTTCTGTTGCATATTGTAAACATAATATTTTCCCCTTGTATAACAGAAGGAATGGCAGTATTTTTAAAGCATCTTATTGAAGAGCACCACAGGTTATTCACAATTTTGTATCCTGAAAATAATTTGATCCCAAAACATCACTTTATGATCCATTATCCTGAATTTATACACCAAATAGGTCCTTTACTTCATGTTTGGACTATGAGGTATGAAGCCAAACACAGATTTTTTTTAGTCCAGCATAAAAAACTTCAAAAACATTACTAAGTCTCTTGCCAAGAAACACCAAATTGTGGATGACTATCAATGGGAATCACTGTCTGCAAAAGGTATTGAGTCTGAGCCTGTAACATTGAAATTACTGTCTGACATAGAAAATGGTAATTTTGTCTCAGAGCATTTTCAGATTGATATGTCAAGTGAAATAAGCGCCACATCTTGGGTTAAATATAATGGTATTGAATATCACACTGTTCTTGTTGAGGTTCCAGTGTTTAATAAGATGATTTGCATCCTTATTAGAAATGAAGTTTGGTTTTTGGTATCTGAAACGGAGGCAACATTTGTAGAGCATTTTCATGCATTTCATGTTGTTGACAATGTGCACAGTGTTTCAGTTGTTACACCTCATGACTTGAGTGGTAGATTGCTGCCAACTCCTCCTCCTCGACCTGTGCCTCGAGGAATGTGATAATTAATATGACTAGCAGGGGT
Organism: Toxotes jaculatrix; assembly: GCF_017976425.1. Lineage (NCBI taxonomy): Eukaryota > Metazoa > Chordata > Actinopteri > Toxotidae > Toxotes > Toxotes jaculatrix. The sequence continues at coordinate 22,054,245 of NC_054411.1, forward strand.
TGACTCATTTAGACTGACATATTCTTCCTCCTGCAGCCAGGTCTCAGTAAGACAGAATAAATCAATCTGCTGATCCATTATCAAATCATTTACTAACAGAGATTTAGACAAGAGAGATCTAATGTTTAATAGCCCACATCTAATTGTGGTGTTTTTAGTTTCAGACACTTTCATAGTATTAATTTTTTTTTGAGGTTTTTATCAATAACATCTCTTGCCTTTTTTGGTTTATACACTTTTTGTTGACGGGGAGCAGACATAGTCTCTATAGGATAAAGGGAATTGTTGGAATGGTAGGAATCACGGGATCCCTCACCGAGTAGAGTGTAACTCTAAAATTTAGTTTTGATATAAACTCCTCTCCAGTGTCAACACCTAACACTCAAAATGTGTTTTATTTACACTTTTTAGAGTTAAAATGTATTCATTATTGTATTATTTAGTTTTAAGGGAAAATGACCACCAAACACCATCTTGTTGATTTTTTTGCTTTTATTTGTGCAAACGCATTTGAAAATTCAATACACCGACATGACACTTTGAATTAATTGCTTTCTTAAAACTGTAAAATTTAACAGCACACAGGCAGCAAATAATGCCAATGAAAAACATTCGTGAAGTTGTACAAAACACTGTAAACAACACATTACTGCATTATAAAATGTCTGCAAATGTATAAAAAACTGACACATTTCTCTGTGGTGCACTGTGTAACTTGAGGTAAACTACTCACTTTACAGTTCAAGTATAAAACAGTTAGAGAACTCATTAAATTCAGATTAGAAATCAGATTATGCAACTCTCTGATACAACAAAAAATTGTGAATCACAACCATATGACAGCTGAGCATCAAACCATTTAAAATATCTTAATCTCTCCCTTTCTAGAATCAGTCCACTCTGTGTAGTGTCACTTGGAAAGCATGGAAGTGATCATGGAAACAAGTTTCATGCTCAATCAAAACAAAAAAGACTTTGTGCAAAATGATTGACGTTATTTTGTTGAACAGTGGCATGTTTTCATCAGTACCAGCGCACACAAAGAGTCCAACACGATACTCAGCTCCACAGCATTTCACCCACTGTGTGACACAGACGATGGCTTCAGAATCAAGGTGAAGAGATTAAATTTCTACAATTTTCAATTGCAGAGAAAACATCTCAACATTTTGGCTAAATAAGCTACTTATGGTTTGTTTAACAGATTTGCTCTGAGCTCTTTTACTCTGGGAGATTCTTCAGTTGTACCTATATCAATATTGTACAGAGTTGTCTGCAAAAATGTGTACAGGCTGGAGAGAGCATCATTATACTTCACACCAAAAACAAAATGTGAATTGAACAGCTCATCAAAAGCACCAAAGGATGTACATGACTGACATGGCAGAAGCTTTTTGTCCAAGACAATATAAAAGGTGAAAACCTGGGTCTTTGAAGTCCCTGTGGCAAGAAGATATGGCTGATGGGTTCCTTCAGTGGTCAGGAGATGATCCTCAAGGCTTTGGGATGACTGAAACAAGAGAAATATGTTTACAAAAATGTGTTTATAAAACTCAGCAACATCTACAGTATTTGGAAGTTTTGACAAACCTTCTGAAATTTTACCAGATGATCCGTTGCCTCTCCGATGCTGATCTTTGTGGGACGCTTTCTTCCAGCTGGTTGTGGAGTGAGAAGATGAAGCAGCACCAGAAGAGAAGTCATGTTGCTGTCCCACTTTGGGGACAGAGTGAAAAGTACTTTTACACTCATTGTATATATTAAGTAGTGTGTTTATGATATTGCTCTGTGCATTGTTCTAATGGTTTTATTATGATCTTAAACATATACTCATATAACAACTATTAATGGCCCAGTCATTATAAAGCTGCGCTGGAGAGCAAAGCAATGTTCAGCCCTCACACTGTATCTTAACTGCAGACTTAAGTGACCTATTTAGACTCAGAGATGTTTTTGTAAAATAAATCAATAAAAACACAATAAACTGATGACTGTTGGACGACTCACATAACTGCATTACTATTTTGATGATAACTGTACCTGCTTCATCAGCAATGTCAGATCCTTCATTCAGGGCAGCTTTCAGTTGTTGTTTTAAGAGAGACGTCTCTTTCAGGTTCCTGCCTCCTTGATAACTTTATCTTTAAAACTGCTGTTCCATTTTTCAAGGAACCTTGAAGCAACCTCTGCTCCAAACATCAGTGAGAAGTCTTGCAAAATCTAAATAAAAAGAGAAAAACAACATTTTCAAACGTTTAAAATAAACCAATATTTTTAATACTAACCAGTCCCATGACATCCAAGAAACGTGGAAACGTGTAATACATCAGCTGACCGCTGTGGGTCATGAACAATCTGCTGACGGTAGTAGAAGGTTTCTCTCATCCTCTGGAACACTAAGTCAGGATCAGCTGTGTGGTGAAGGAGAGATATGACTTCCAGGCATTCATCTCTGATTGACTGATCATCATATGTTCTGGATGATGTGGGACGTCCTTTTAGCTCCACTCTACTCTGGGATGAAGAGGTGGTTTTGGATTTCCGTTGCACAGTCTTCATGCGCCACTCAAGAAAGGTTTAGGGCCTTTGTTGCTTTGAATATCATAGAAATGTTCCTGAAAGAAAAAAAGGTGTCTCATGAACAAATACTGTATGTTGCTTATATGCAAACAAGGGAGTTAGATATCCCTTGTATGGGTCTTTCAAAGATAGGAAAAGAGAAACAATCCCAAGGGCATGGAACTCTTTTGTTGCTTTACTAACAGATCTCCTGCAAGCAGGAAAAAAATCACTTAACATTTTTGTCTGTTTTTATAAAAGGATACAGGATTAAGTTGAAGCCTCTTACCCTTCTATATTAACCAGTAACCGTGTGGTGGAATATTTTGAACTTCCAGTCTCTTCATACTCTTTAATCACAGTCATCACTGCTGGTTTTGAAGTAAGAATTTGCTCCACATTCTAAAAAAGAAAACATTATAAACATATTTACAACTACACTTAGATCTATGTTGTAAACAAATACATTTATCTAATACCTGTACATATTATTTTTTTAGGAATTATGTCTAATAAATAATGATTAAAATCTAGTTGTATACAAGTTGGAAAACAATTACATTTTTTTGCAAGCACACTGTCCATCAAAGGCTGGCATCCAGAAACACTTGTGTCACTGCTTAAAGTGCTTGAGACTGACAGTGTATCTGTCAGACTTGGAGAGGAGGAGCCTTCACACCCTTGCTGCAGGACACTTAGATCTGAAGATCACACACACACAAGTATAAGGCAAATAAAATCTAAAGTCCAGCACATTAAAACTATATCACATACCTGGCTGGATATTACCTGTCCCAAGACAAAACATTACCATTACCTATAACTCTGCTTACCACAAGTAGAGAGGGTCACATATTCTGTCAGGTAGCAGCGATCAGCCAGGTTCATAGATGCTTCAGTAGATGGGAGGTCTGAAATGCAGACAACACATACAGCTTAATATGAACTGATTAAATACTGTACTTTGGAATTCTTATCATCCACTTCTCACAATCAGATATTCTTGTCTGTGTCAAGACACAAATCTCTCAAAATATAAGTGCAGCAAAATATGAATTTTTAAATGTCCTACCATCATCACTGTAGATGAAAAAAAAAACAGATGTTTGAAACACATCCTCATTTACCTCTACTCCCTGTTGATCTGTGACTTCCAGTGTTGTAGTCTCCGGGATAAGAAACTTCTGCTGGACTATACCATAACAACTCCACGTTACAAAATGTTTACATCTTTATTAATTTAATACTAAACATCTGACTGACCTGCACTGAGAAAATCTGAGAAGCAAGCCTCTTCGAGTTTAATGTACTTCTTCTTCCCTCCATGTTGTACTTTGATCAGCACGTTGACTTGACATTTTCTTCTTTTATGTCACGTCAACGTGCTGATCAAAGTACGTTGACTTGACATTTTCTTCTTTTATGTCATATGTCTGATAATAACATGTTCAAGTTAAAGTTTATCCCAACTACACACTTAAAATACGCGTTTCTCACCGCTGTTCAAAACAGCAAGACTACAGTTTATAAGGTCAACTGTTAGCATGCTAGCCAAAGCTGACTTTTCAGCTGCGTCCGCACCATTGAGCCGGAAATTATACTCCGCCGCCATGCGGTTGCATTGTTGGATGGTTATTTCCAAAACAGTATTAATTACCTTCAAGATGCGCGTCGTCATTAATTTGTGAAGCTTATCCAACAGCTTGTCATTACCGTCATACAGACACATCACACGCCACAGACAGTATGGCCGACATTAACGTTTGAGTGAAAGCTAACAGCTCCACAATGGCAGCTAAGGACAATTAGCTAACTAATGCTGCGGGAGCTACTTGCTCTAAATAATGGAGTAAAAGCAATGGGTTCAATATCAGTTCGCAGTCATTAGCGGTACTATGTAAGTAGATAAAGTGAGAACAATGACAAAATATCATGCATTTAAAGTACTTTTTGATAAAAATCATGCTCTTACCAGCCTTGTGACGACGTTCCTTGTGCTGCTCATGCCGCGATAAAATGCGTCGTGAACTCCAGGGGCAGTGTTAAAACCAGATCCTGAACACCAGGGAATAAACTCCAAAATTCAACTCGGCCTGGGTGTACACCTTAACACAAACTGTAGTCTGAGTTATAAAATAAACTCGAGAAATGTAACTCTTTCACACTCTACTCTGTGCTGGGCTGAATTCCACACTGTTACTAATACTGTCATCTAATACTGTCTGTATACAGTATAAAGAGCTTTATTTCCAACATGGTACACCTCAGTCATACTACAGCAGCAGCTATCTGTAATGTATCCACACTTTGTATTTTAAGCCATTTGGATTCTTCCAATTGTGACTTTTGGAGCTGCATTTACCACTTTGCCTCATTCATGGCCTGTAACGTGCCCACTTGTAATTTGGATATTTCCTCAATGACAAGTTGCTGATGTGGATTCAAGAAGATATTTTCTAATTACACTTAAAGAACTACTGTATGAAAATGAAGGGCAGAGATGATGGAGGATATCATTCTAACTAATTCAATTTATTATACAGCGCCTTACAGAGAAAGAGAGAGAGAAAAAAACTCTCTCTTTCTCACTGAGGGAAAAGAGAAAAAAAAACTTTCTCTTTCTCTCAGAGAGACAAGAACTGAGAGAAAGAGAGAGAAAAAACTGCGGAGGGAAGAGAAAGTGAGAAGCTGAGAAAGAGAGAAGAACAGAAAAGCAGAGAAGAGAAAAGCAGAGAAAGAGAGAACAGCAGAGAAGTTGAGATAGAGAGAAGCAGAGAAAGAGAAGCAGAGAAAGAAAGAGAAAACTCTCAGAGAGAAGAACTCTGAGCGAAAGAGAGAGAAAAACTGCGGACAGAAGAGAAAGAGAAGAGCAGAAAAGTTGAGATAGAGAGAAGCAGAGAGAGAGAGAAGCAGAGAAAGAGAGAGTTCATCTTTCTCTTTCGGTGGAGAAAGAGGGTTAGCCTTACGGAAAATGCTCTGTTTCTCGCTGAGGAGGGTGAAAGAAGGCCATGCTCTCCTTCTCGCTCCCTCCCTCTCCATCGATAGAGACAGAAAGAGAGAGGAAAAGCGTCTCGATCTCTATCTGTCTCAAGGAGAGAGAGGGGAAGCTCTCTGAGTAACTTGGTCTCTGCCTGAAAGAGAGAAGAGAGAGATCTCTTGCTCTTCCCTATCTCTCTGCCAGAGAGAGAGGAGGAACCCAGAGAGAAAACAGAGAGGCAAAAAGTCTCCCTGCTGGAGAAATTTTGTATAGAAATGGAAATTTAAATAACCATCTCTCTCTGTTTGTTTGTTTGTTTGTCTCTCTCGCTCCCTGAGAGAGAAAGAGAGAGCAAAAACTCTCTGTTTCTCTCTCAGGGAGAGAGAGAGGAGGACAGTCTGGTGGCCCGGGTCACATGTGTATTCAGTTCTCCTGGATATTAACCTCACAGACGCTCAAAATGAACTGTAATCAGTAAGGATCCGCAGCATGAGCGGAACGAAAGCGACTGAATGCCCCCAGCAAAGACGTTGGTAGCCTGAGACACCGGCGACGCACCCCCACCAGAGCTGTCCCTACCTCCTCAGAAACGTTGAGTCAATGAAGGAAGGCTCCTCATTTATATCATCTGGCTGCCGCCGTAGTGACGCCAGAGCCATTGCCTGGGGATCAAAGGCAGGTGAGATGGTGACGTCATGAGCCACACCTCCTCTGAGCTGCTGCTCACTGGATGCTTTTTGCTTTTGACTACATTCACAGTTAAACTCTACAAACTGTTGAGAGTGAAAATCCCCAAGTGTAGGGGTGTTCTGATACATCAGTCAGATTGTTGAAAAATTCAAAAGCATTCCAAAGGCAGTGTAAAGAATAAAAATGATCAAGTGCAGCTCTACACTTTCATTTGAACATTTGTCATGTATGACTTCATTTAATACTGTAGGTTCATACATGGTCATCCTCAGCTGAAGCTCACATTCATGCACCTGTCCTGACAAGATGCTACATGTGATTGATTGTGATCCACCATGTCTCAGCTAAAATGTTTTTCCTTGAGTCTTATTCAAAATGTGACACTGAAAACTGAACCATCTGTGCCAGCGGAATGAATACATATTTACTGTGCCTTATTCATTTGTGGTCACAGTTATATTGAATTTCAAATAAACCTACTGTAACCCCCAACAGTAATGACACTGAGTTCATTTTCTATGAACTACTCGTCAGGTTTTTCCAGATTTACCATAAAGCTCATAATGAATCTAACAGGATGCTTTGGTGAATTAGTGTTTTCAGTGTCATTAAAATTGGTACAAGTACAAAAGACACATGAGGAAAGCAGACATTCCAATATATATATTCCACTTAGTTAATAAAACTTTTTAGGGAATAAAGTAATTAAAGTCATCAGCCTGAGAAAGTATATGAGTGATGAAGAGCCGTCCTTACAACCTGACACCTATGCCCAACACTAGGTGGCAGCACTTGGCTGTGTGACATGCGCATTTCCCCGTGAAGACTTGCTAGGTAATGGCCGCAAGCACGTTGAAAGCGGGAAGAAAGCTTGTGGCTCTGTCATGTTAAGGTAAGTTGCTGCAAACTGGAAGATTTTATCGGCTTTTTATTTAGTAAGGTCTCTAGGTCTTATGCCGTATGCCTTATCTGTCGGCGAAAGGTTTCAGGTTAACCGTATGTCTTCAGATTGCCAATTCAAATACTCCTAACGAAGCTGAAATGACACTGCCTTTTTATTTATTTATTTTGCTGGGAGTCGGTCCCAACAGACACCGCAGAGGTTAGCATGTGTAGATAGCGCGTTAGCTAGCGCTAACATCGTTAGCGCTTTTTCTAAATGTCCCACTGAACATGAAAGATTTACTGCAGCATCAATGGCTGTAGCACCTAGTTTAGCAACTGTTAAGAAGCACAATATGTTTGCTGAAATTCTTTGCGTTATCCTAAAAGTTAGAATGAATGAGTAGTTTTACAAGATCTATGTGAAGGGCGAACGTCGCTAGCGCTAGCTTACACATGTTGATATAATGAGCACTTGTAAGCTAGCGCTAACGATGTTAGCCCTTCAAAGTCAAAGTCAGCTTTATTGTACAGGTCATACACAGGTTTTGAAATTGCAGTGCTCCCTAGGCCGACAGTGTTACACTAGATAAATTAGAAAAATAGCTATCCAAAAATAAAAACATGTTCAAGATTCAAGAGTCTTTATTGTCATTATGCAAACATAACGAAATTTTGCAGAGACTCCCGGCTTTAAGGCACACATATAAATAAAAAACACAAATACTTAAAAAAGAACACTTATGAAAATATAAACACAAAGTATAGTAAGTAAAGTAAGTAATAAAGTGCAGCTTAGTGCAAGTCCAGTGTATGGAATGCTGTGAGTGTTTGTGTTCTGTGTGGTTGTGAGCATCAGCAGGGCTGGGGTTGGGGGCATGTTTAAGGGTCCTGTATGGGGATGGGATTTGAGTGTTTTCATTGCGGTGGGGCTGTTGCTTTTACAGCTCTGGGGAAGAAGCTGTCCCTGAGTCTTTTGGTGATTGTTTTAATGTTCCTGTACCGCGTTCCTGATGGAAGCGGTACAAATAGTGCGTTGTCCGGGTGGGTGGGATCTGTTGCAATGCGTCTGGCCCTTTTCTGCACTGGAGCAGCGTAAACTGAGTCCAGATCTGCTAGTTGACGGCCAACAATCCCCTGTGCTGTGTTCACCACCCGGGTTAAGTCCTTCCTGTCCTGTGCTGTGGACTCTTTTGATTGTGGCTGTGTAAAAGTTTTCCAGCAGCTGAGAAGAGCGTCCAGTCCGCTTCAACTTCCTGAGAAGCTTTTTTAATCCTCATTCTTTTGAGAGGAGCATGTTTGTTCAAGATGGCACCCAACAAAGTTTTAAAGTATGTCTAGGCATCTTCCACGTCAGGGATAAGACCAATTCTGTGCCATTCAACTTGTGTCAGGTCATATAAAAAAGTCTCTTCATTAAAGTTTTTCTGGAGGCGTTTCAAAACAATCAAGGGAGGGCTTCTTGAGATGGTGCCCTTGCACACACAAGCTACAAGCAAGGACAGGTTTAGTGCATCCAGCTGTAACTGCATAGAAGATGGAGGGTCAAGCACATCCCAATTCAAGTCCCCAAGCAAGATAAATTCAGATGAGGTGTGAGGGGCAATCAGCTCACTTGGAGCAGGCAGAGCACAGGCAGGGGCAGAGGGCGTCCTGTAACAACCAGCAACAGTGAGAGATTTTTACGACAATCATCTCCAACTGGCCACAGATTTAGAGGAAATCACAGCGCACTGCAAGTTATCCCTACAATAGACAGCGACCCCCACACCCTTGGAACTTCTGTCCTGACCAAAAATATTGTAGCCGGGGATGGAAACAGCAGAGTTGGGGCTGGATTTCTTAAACCAAGACTCAGAGATGACTAAAATGTCAGGATCTGCAGTCAGTGCAGCAGCTTTTGGCAGGAGGCTGCGTATGTGTGCGACCCATGCTAATGCGCTAGCCTGTCAATGGGATTCTCCATGTTATGAAGTCAGCTGCTTTCTTTTGAGGGCAGAATAGTATGTTTAAATGCATTAAACCAAGGCTTTTTCCATTACAAAACAGTCAAAAGCTAATAAATGTACATCAAAACATTTAGCTTTGTTGGCAGAGGAATCAGTGAGTGAGCAAAGATCTGCACCAGGGAAACTGGCCTAATTGCTGAGAGTCAAACATGTCACTGATGTGCAGGCTGTAGAAAAAGGCTAAATGTGAATGGAGCTGCAGAGTAAGGAGCTCATTCTGAGTGGCCCTCGTTCTACAAGTGACCATTTCACATTGCATTGAATATTATTTAACTTACTGTTTATTGCACAATTTGAAAAGTGCAGCTTTGTATTGATACGTACAGTTGAATTTTCTATTTCCTTCTAAATACAGGTTTAGAAGTAAGATGTTTGATCACATGCTAACAGATGTTTGTGTGTCTCTGAAGGTACCTTGACTGGAAACCAAGTCTGCCAAGATCAGCTGGACTCTTGTTCTTCTGTTTCCAATAATCTGTTTTTAGCTGTGAGCATAAGCTGGGGAGGAATCACTCCTGTCAGTAGGCTGCTCCAAAACATTTCAGATGAGGCCACACAAGAAAAATGCACATCCATTCAAATGCTGCATTTTAAGCTGCCATTTGACACAACTTTACTAATTTCACTGCTTATGTCTGTCACTCAATGTGTTATCCAGTCAGAGCAGACCCTATGGCAGCCGAGCTCTGTGGGATCCCAAGGATCGCTCTCCATCCCATTCCGTGTCTCGGAGCCTCTCAGGTTCTCCCACCCCAAAGTGGGACAGTGTGCAACACTCTTAAATATTCATCTGCAAACTTACAAATAATACAAATATGTAGTGAGCTCATTTGCTAAAGTGCTACTGGACTGTTCAGTGGTGCTGCAGGTTCTTAATACACAATTATCTTTTCACCAATAAATGACTCAGATTGGGGGAAATGTCTGTATGATAATTGACTCACTTCTAACCTCATCCATCCATTCACTATCCTAAGAACACGGCCATCGCTTGGAGGGCCGTGGAAGGGCCAAGGAATCATCAGGTTAGTCAGTGTGTAGCTTTGTTCTTTACAGACTCATGTATGTTCAGAGTCTGACTCTGGAAAGCTCTTTTAAACTCATCTGCTAACAGGGAAGAGAGTTTGTGCTCATCTAAAATCACATTTTACCCTTTTGTTTACCTGAGATTTCTGACTTCACTTCTAGTTTTGGAGCCTTACACGAGAGTGATGTGGAGCTTTCTTTGCTTTCCCTCCTCCCTTTGCTTCATGGTGTGTCTACAGGGGGTTCCTCTCGCATCGGTGGGAAGTGTCCACACCACGACTCCACTAACACCAGCCAACATCCACCCTCCTCTAAGGCGGCTCACATCTCCAAACGTGGACAGTCAAACATCACAACTGTCAAGAGCGGGATGAAGACTGGAACTAAGATGGCTGAGACCGCAAGTAACAAGGCGGCAGACACAGTGGCTGTTTTTCTCTTTAGTTTTGTAATAACCAAGAAGAAGAAGAAAACAGCCACTCCAGCCTCTCTGGGCTCGTCTGTTTCAGATCGTCTGCTTTATCTGACAGGCATTCCAAACCACGCCTCGGAGCAGGAAGTTACTGACTTGGTCGGGTCGTTTGGCAAGATCAACAACGTGATCCTCATGCCGTGCTCAGAAGAAGAGAGTGAGAAGAGCCAAGGACAGAAGGTACAGCTAAGAGTGTCTACATGTTCATGTGTTTTACAAGAAATTTCACTTTGAGATTTGAAGTTCCAGAACAGTTTCAAACAGATGATAAGAAAAAAAAAGAAGAAAAATGAAGTGTGTAATGTCAATTTATCATATAACCATATATTCTTTTATCAAGCATTCATATATTCTCATTAACTCGTATATTCAATTCTGGGTGAAGTACATATAACATGACCTGTAGTGGCCTAATGTACTTTGTTTACTGTACTTTGTGAAGACACCTATTATGTCTCCGGTGCCTCCGAGCACAACTTATCTATATTTTTTGACCTTCAGATTATTTTGTCTCCCTGCCACCCTTGCCATCTTGGTATGTGAGAAACAGGCATAAGTACTCTTGTAACTTGTAACCCGGGGGTCAGACCTCTGTAGCATTTGATGCTGCGTGAGCTCTGTCCTTTCTGCAGAAATTGATTACTCTGTAAACCTTATTTTATAATAAAGCATCAAAAGACAATAACTGTCTAAAGAATTCTATTTCACTTCTCATCAGGAGGAAAGTATTTTTCCACCACAAAGTGTAGTCAGTGTTGCAGTTAGCTCATGTTGTGAATATTACAGGCAGAAAGAAAGAACATGTTTCAGTAAGCAGCCCATTTCTTGAAAACAGAGGATGCTTATTTTCTGTTTTGTTGTATTAAAATGTGCAGAATTAACATTTTCTCTAAGTGTGTTTTACAAGAAAGAATAGAATTGGCCTGTTCATCTGTCACTCTTCAGTCAACAAAACAGTGGCTGTGGATATTTTAGCCTGTGCAGGTTTCCTGCTTCTACTTTGCACAACGTCATCATGGTTTCTGTCTGTCCCACGTTATCACTTTGTCTCCCTCCCTTGCTGCAGGCGTCTGTATGCATGGTGAAGGCTGAAGACACTCAGGCACTGGCTAACTCCACAAATCTCTCCATCAGAGACCAGAAAGTCACTGCTTCAACAGCCAAGGTACCATGTGGAAAACACACACGTGGGACCGAAGGCATGTTCACTTTAAACCCTTTCAATCATAGAAAACATAAAGCTTCCACAAAAATGCTGAGTGGAGTTTGTTTTCTGTTTAAATGCACTTGTTGATTCAGAAACCATTTCATACACAAAATTAGTTTCAATTCCTTTTTTTTTTTTTTTTGTTTGAAGTCTCATTTGTGTTTGATTTCTTTTAGAAACCTGAAGGAGTGCAGTCTCCTGATGCCAACAACAGGTCTGCCACAGTTATCATCACTATTCTTCCCCATATCCTGCACTTGCTGCTTTTGCACTTCTGGTTAGATGCTAAACTGCATTTCGTTACCCTGTCCCTGTACATGTGTAATGACAATAAAGTTGAATCTAATCTAATCTAATCTTTAACCCCATATGTTGTTCACTCAACCTGCCCATTTCAAACCTGCACTCAGATATGATTATTTCTGACTTCACAGCAAACCTGCTTCAGGACAGGAGAAGGGTCCTGCCGGGGAAGACTCAGGTAGGACAACAAAACACCGCCACTGCTAGTCTGCAGGCAGTCAGTGCTAATATATCCACATCTATCACTGTCAAGACATACTCAGTATATCTAGTTAAAATCACAGTCTGTTAACTGTACCTGATCACATGGAATAAATTGTAGCTTAGTCTAGGGCTGGGCGATATGGACCAAAAGTCATATCCCGATATCTTCAGGCTGAATATCGATTTATGATATATATCCCGATATTTTTATCACAAAGTGAGAGCAAATGTTCAGTCAAAGCCAAATATGACATGTCACAAGTAGTTTTACTAAAACCATTTATTTAAGTGAACATAAATACTGTATAACAACAGGAGTACCTTTTTTAAAAAAAATCAAAGCTCCATAAAGTCCACCTTTAAATAAAAAAAATATCTTAAATGAAAATAGCCTATGAAATAAAATAGGCCAATCATTTTCTGAAATAAATATATTTATATGAGGAAAGAAGAACAAACATTACAAAAGAACGAAATACGACAAACCCTAGTAAGGGCAGCATTTATATATAAAGAAAGAACAAAATAAAAAAAAATAAAAAAGTACTCAGTTTAAGGAAAGATGTTTTTAAACATCAGCTTGAGATAACTTTTTCCTTTTTGTTAACTCAGTTTCTCATCTGAACAGTCTCAACCAGTTGCACCAGAAACAGAATATCAACTCAATAAACATTTCCCCCCTCTTTTCTTAACTTACAAACAGTAGAGCTGTCTTGAGGTAGACATCAGAAGAAAGGCAACTGTGTCATCCTTCGTTCAAAGATTTTGTGCGAGAAACACCAGCCTGTCAACGGCATCCGGCTTCAGAGATGCTCTTTGGCAGGTCACAATATTGCCACTGCAGCTGAAAACCCTTTCGGAGGGTGAACTGGTAGCTGGTACCAAGAGATACTTTTTTGCCAGGTGGCTCAGAGCTGGAAAGACAAGTCCATGTTCCTTCCACCACTTGAGGGGATCAGTGTCACTCTCCACACTTGGTGACTGCAAGTAACTTGACAGTTCATTTTCAATAGCCTCCCTCTTGGTTGGTGCAGTGGTGGTGGCTGTGCGCTGCTTGAAGAAGCTTGCCAGTGTTTTCTTAGCTTTTGGTGCTACTGCTGCTTCTCCATTTGCATGCTCAGGCGCAGTGGGCACACGAAAGTAAGGCGTCTGACAGCTGCTCTGATCAGCCAGTAGTGTCTCCACCTCCAAGACAGCTCTGTGCTTCAATGCATCAACTTTTTCACTTGGGATGTTGGTGGCCCTGAACCGTGGATCCAAAAATGAAGCCATCTCCAATAGGTCAGTAGTGGCTGGTTCAGAATACTTGCTGTTGAGGTACTCAACAATGCTGGTCTTGATTGATTTGCAAAGCTTGCTATCACCCTCTTCACATGCCAGGAGACTGTCGTTAAAAAGGTGCAGCACAGGTTTCACATATGATAGAGTGACGTACTCCTCACCTGACAAAGCATCGGTAAAGTCCTGGAGAGGTTTCAGGACCTTTTGGACTGCTTCTAGGACCTCTAAGTCCTGCCAGGTAGGGACGAGGTGCCTGGTCTTTTTGTCACAAGACAGGACTTTGGCCAGTGCTCCTTCCTGCTCCAGGACTCTGTCTATCATCTGCTGCCTCGATCCCCAGCGTGTGGCAGACTCGGTTATGAGTTGGTGCCGTGGCAGACCCAACTGAATCTGGACTTCAGCAAGATGTCTCCTTTTCTTCCAGCTGTACGAAAAACAGCTTACAATTCTCTTGCACAGAGAAATGGCCTGCGTGATGCGTTTGTCATTCATGCCATGTCCTGTCAGAAGAATCATAAAAAACTATTTAGTATAGTAACTATAATCAAATGGGTGTATGTGAGAAATTTGACTCTGGTTTCACTTTAACACACCCATACAACCAAGTGTTTTCCAAAATCAAGCTTTAGAAATATTCTACATTAATTTTATTTTCTCATTTCATAGTTTCTTTTTTTTTAATTGTAAGTGATTTTACTTTTGTGTTTTATTAATTTATTTAACCTCTATTTAACAATCAATTTTTCAACAGAGACGATTGCTCCCGTTGTCGGTTGTTATAGCAACCAGATGCTTTTCTTGGAGTTTCCAGCTCGCAATTGCGTCCTGTAGGGCCTCAGCTAGATGCTCACCGGTGTGATCCTGGGGGATCCATGTTTGTTGAAGAGTGTCGGAGTGTCTGTTCCAGCCCCTCCCCTCTCTGTGCATGAAAGAGGAGGGGCGGGGAGCGGTGCTTAGAGCTCCGGGTTAGCAGCTTGCTTGGATCAAGGATCACAGCGCAAGTTTGAACTATATTGATATATACGATATGGTCTAATTCCATATCCCATTTAAAAATATATCGATATATATTTTTTATATCAATATATCGCCCTGCCCTAGCTTAGTCACATGTAGTCTGGTTTGTGATGTCTTGCTTTTGCTGGCTTGTAGTTGTGATGTGTATGAAAACATACTGAGTGTAGCATCTTCCCCTCCTACTCCCCACTGCAGGAGCTGAGGCTGAACAGAAGACGTCTGATGAGGTACAGTTTCCTTCACTTCCATCACATTTTCTTGTGTTTCAGCCTGATACTAAAATCCTTTCAGGTCATTTTCCCCTTCATCAGTCTGAAAACAGAATTATATGTTTGGAAATGTATTAAAAAGGAAAACCTAAGTTCAGCTAAATGTCTGTTAGATTCACTTGTTTTGTAATGTCTCCTACAGAAAGTCATGATGTTGATCACAGGACTTCCTGAGAGCAGCTGCTCAGAGAGTGACATCATCAAGCTGATCCAGCCCTTTGACACGCCACTCCGGCTCACACAGTCCCTCTCACTCACACCCAACCTCCTCCTCCTCCAGAGAGCACCGGCCTGAGAGGAAGGACAAGGAATCATCAGGTTAGTCAGTGTGTAGTTTTGTTCTTTACAGACTCATGTATGTTCAGAGTCTGACTCTGGAAAGCTCTTTTAAACTCATCTGCTAACGGGGAAGAGAGTTTGTCTGTGCTCAGCTAAAATCACACTTTACCTGAGATTTCTCACATCACTTCTAGTTTTGGAGCCTTACGCAAGAGTGATGTGGAGCTTTCTTTGCTTTCCCTCCTCCCTTTGCTTCGTGCTGTGTCTACAGGGGCTTCCTCTTGCATCGGTGGGAAGTGTCACTTCAAACATGGACAGTCCAAGATCACAATGTCAGGAGCGGGATGAAGACTGGAACTAAGAGGCTGAGACAGCAAGTAACAAGGCGGCTGACACAGTGGCTGTTTTTCTCTTTTGTTGTGTAAAGCTTGTCACAGAATTTCACTGTTTTGGACCAACCTCAGCCACAGCTAACTATGGCTACACACTTCTTTCAGCCTAAAACTAACCAAAGACTAATGCTGTTGCTTTGTAGTCTGCCAGGCCTCCTCCAGCCAAGAAGAAGAAGAAGAAAACAGCCACTCCAGCCTCTCTGGACTCGTCTGTTTCAGATCATCTGCTTTATCTGACAGGCATTCCAAACCACGCCTCGGAGCAGGATGTTACTGACTTGGTCGGGTCCTTTGGCAAGATCAACAACGTGATCCTTATGCCGTGCTCGGAAGAAGAGAGCGAGAAGAGCCAAGGACAGAAGGTATGTCTAAGAGTATCTACATGTTCATGTGTTTTACAAGAAATTTCACTTTGAGAGTTCCAGAACAGTTTCAAACAGATGATAGGAAAAAAAGAAGAAAAACGAAGTGTTGTCAGTGTTGGAGTTTGCTCATGTTGTGAATATTACAGGCAAAAAGAAAGAACATGTTTCAGTAATCAGTCCATTTCTTGAAAACAGAGGATGCTTATTTTCTGTTTTGTTGTATTAAAATGTGCAGAATTAACATTTTCTCTAAGTGTGTTTTACAAGAAAGAATAGAATTGGCCTGTTCATCTGTCACTCTTCAGTCAACAAAACAGTGGCTGTGGATATTTTAGCCTGTGCAGGTTTCCTGCACAGGCTAAACTTTGCACAACGTCATCATGGTTTCTGTCTGTCCCACATCATCACTTTGTCTCCCTCCCTTGCTGCAGGCATCTGTATGCATGGTGAAGGCTGAAGACGCTCAGGCACTGGCTAACTCCACAAATCTCTCCATCAGAGACCAGAAAATCACTGCTTCAACAGCCAACAACAACACACACACGTGGCACTAAAGGCATGTTCACTTTAAACCCTTTCAATCATGGAAAACATAAAGCTTCCACAAAAATGCTGAGTGGAGTTTGTTTTCTGTCTAAATGCAATTGTTGATTCAGAAACCATTTCATACACAAAATTAGTTTCAATTCCTTTTTTTTTTTTTTTTTTTTTTTTTCATGTTTGAAGTCTCATTTATGTTTGATTTCCTTTAGAAACCTGAAGGAGTGCAGTCTCCTGATGCCAACAACAGGTCTGCCACAGTTATCATCACTGTTCTTCCCCTTTAACCCCATATGTTGTTCACTCAACCTGCCCATTTCAAACCTGCACTCAGATATGATTATTTCTGACTTCAGAGCAAACCTGCTTCAGGACAGGAGAAGGGTCCTGCCGGTAGTGGTGGGCGGATCGATCCAAATATCGATAGTATCGATATCAAGTTGGTATTGGTATTGGATTGATACTAGCCTGGTGAGATCGATTCTTTACTTTAAGCTCCGCTCTTGTTTGCAATGCTGTGGTTTCAGCAAAGAGGAAACAGCCAGGTCGCCGTACTCGCTGCTCCTCTGTCAGCGCAGAGCAGGCACACTTTGCTCCCCCTCCCCCCTAGATGTTGGGCCGTCACGTGACGTGACTTAGACGCACAAAGCAAACAAGCAAGTTGCCGGCTCAGGTTCATCAGCACAGGGAGAAAATACAACAGAAGAACGGCAGAGAGGAAGAGGAGCGCCGTGTGGCTGTATTTTCAAGCTGAAAACGAGACAACAGCAAAATGTGGGATTTGTAAAAAGCTCGTGAGGTATAGTGGAAACACTATTATTTATATTTTGACCAGTTGTTGAGAATTTTAATTTAATTTTTGTATTATATTTCACAACAGTACTTGTTTGTTTTAATTTGTTTACTGGTTTGCGTGCACTTTTTATTTAAGATTTTTCTGGAAAAAAAAATGATAAAGCATTTTCTATTTAATTATAAACTTTTTCCTAATTCTGTCCTGGGCTTTAACTATTTAATAATAAAAAAGTAAACATCACAAAAAACACTTAAGGTCTTGAAAATTAATTGAGATTTAGCAATTCAATGACGCATCCACCTTATTCATTGAAAAGTATTGGTATCTGTATCAGTATCGGTGATACTGGCCCGTATTTACTTGGTATTGGATCGATACCAAAATATGCAGTATCGCACACCACTACCTGCCGGGGAAGACTCAGGTAGGACAACAAAAAACTGCCACTGCTAGTCAGCAGTCAGTGCTAATATTCAAAAATTCAAAAGGTTGGTGTGATCACACCAGGAGGAGAGGAGAAAACACCTGGACACCAGTAGTACATGTAGCCATGCAAGCTGCTTCTGTCATAGCTTAAACTACTATCACAGGCTCAGTGGGACTGCTTTGTAGACAGTCTACACAATCTGTCCATAGATACTAGTTTCTGGATTGTTGACCTGTTACAAAGTTCACCTTCCTACAGCACCGTGTTAAAATCATCCTTATTGTATGTTAGGTGCTTGTGTCAGTGGCAGACACGGAGATTGCTCAAGAGATAGTGAAAGTCCACTCCTTCATCCCCACCAAAATTAAAGACTGTGAGCTGAAGATAATCCATGTCAAACAGCGTATTGACCTCAGCACACCGGTAAGGCCTCTCATCATTCACCCACATCCTTTACAGGACACTCATCATCTTTTTCTCCTCCTCTGCTCTAATCTTCTATATTAAATATCTTCCTTTTGTGTGCTTGCTTCTTTCATCTTGTGCTTAGTGCAGCATTTCTACTTGTTTGTGAACCTTGAGCAGTAACTGCTGATTAACACTAAAAAACCTCTTTACACAGGTGGCTCTTTACAATCTGTTGATGGGATCAGTGGAGCCATTAGTGAGCATTTCTACCATTAGATATTTCTATGCACTTCATCTTATTTATTGCTTGATGTAAAAAGGACAGTGCGTGTTAATAAACTTTGCTGTGAATACACCAGGGACAAGTGTAGATGATCCAAATGTACATTTACACTAAGCTCTTTAAAGTAATAAACCTAAATCAGGCTGAAGGGTCTTACTGTCAAACTGCAGCAGTAAGTGTTCAATTGTCCCTGTCCTACATTTTAGATGTAGATAAACAGGGACAGTCCTGTAAAACGTGACATCTGCTGTAACTTTACAACTAGTTTTTCTTAGAAAAAGTACATTAAAGTAAGAAGACAGTATTTTTCATGGCTATAGTAGTATTGCAGAAACCATCATTTACTGATGGTAATGAATATGTCTTCTGTATATCTTCTTCTTTAGTCTTCTGTGAACCTTGATCCACTAATTATCCGCTGGCTAATCAGTGATTGTATGTCCTTTTGTGTCCTCCAGGAAAGGACTGTTCCAGTGGGCTGGAACAGGCTCTTGGTGATCAGTAATGTCCCCAACATGCCCTCTGGCTCCTCTGAGGTCCAAAAACTGGTGCCACGTTTTGGTACCGTCATCAAGAACATGCTCAACAACACGGTGAGTGCTGTTTGTCTGTGCAGCTGCAGACATGCTAATCCATGAGATCCTCAGCCACCCCTGTCCTGAATATCTGTGTCCTCACACACAGCTTTGTCCTGGGCTGAAAATCCAAATCACATTTTCTCCAAATCACATCTTGCTCTTTATCTGTAAAGACATGTAACATGCTGTTGATGTGATGTGCCTCTTCCTGCTTAGGTCATTTGTGAGATGGCGACTGCAGCCATGGCATTCTCTGTTTACAAACGCTTCCAGACGTTTCCGTGCATCATCCAGTTCTTCTCCCGCAAGCCGGACCCCAAGGCCAACACACAGACAAAAGTCATCACTACGTACCTTGAGTCATCTGAGGTGGGTAATTGATTGGCAGTGCTTGCTCATTATTCAGTTAGACATATTTCTTATCTACTACTGGATGCTCCCACATCTGTCCCTCAGGACACTACAGGGGTACATTTTAGCTTGTGTATCCCATCAAGCTTTTCTCTACATGTTTGATGGGGGGTGTCCCAGACTTAAATGTCCACAGTCTTATGACGTCAGTCCTTTTCTGAGTTTCTGCTTCTAGGACACACCAATGGAGGTTGCCATAGAAACAGCAGTATCGGATGCCACAGCGACTCTGCTCAAGTCTGATCAACAAGTATCAGAGTCCGAACCCGTGAGAGCACCAACAGCTGACTCCTCAGACAGGTCGTCAGGTTTAACACTCAGTCCAGTCTTCACCGCTGCAGCATCCACCTTACCAGCTCCACAGGCTGAGTCCTCTCTCAGCCAAACACCTGAGACTGGTACAACCTCACACTGATTTCACTTCTACCATCAACACAAGGAAACACAGTCTTTCCTAGATATTTTTCTCTCTTTTTTTGCTTTCAAATTGTAAATTGTAAATTTGGCCTGAAATCTGTCCTCAGGTTTAGAAATCACACCACTGCCCACCCTGGACTCCACCCCAAAGGTCCAACACCTATCCGTGCCTGCCCCTGCAGCATCAGGTAACCCACCTGAAGCTGCCCCTGCAGACTCCTCCTCAAACAGCCCAGCCATAGAAGCAGTGACCGCAGAGAGTGAGGACCATAAGAAAGAAGAGAGTCCTCTCAGTCACAGCCAGGCCAAGGAGGAGGAGACGGTGCTGGTGTTGGACAAAACAGAAGGACAGGAGAAGATGCAGGACCAGGAGGACAAAGAGACGCAAGCTCCTGCTGCAGAGACAGGTACGCTTTGATATTCTTTGCAGTTGAACTGTGAGTGGCAGCAGTTCCTCAGTGGGTAGAGAATCAGGCTTGTTCAAATTTACCTCTTCTTCAAGTGTTTGGGATGATGGGATGATGGGACGTTGTCCTTGGGGCAGGTACTTGCCATAAGTCATTGCAGGTGTTTAATAACAGCACCAAGATGAAGTGTGGTGACGGGGTCTTGAGTGGTTTGTTGCAAACTTGTTTATGCTTTACCTATCTATACTTTGTTTCACTGTGTGCACTGAAATATGGGGATTTACGGGGATTTACGCAGGGTGTTTACCTGATAGACACCAGCTGTTTTTTGTGTCACTCTTTGTCTAGCACTGCTGAACCTTGAAGGAGCTATTATTAAAGCTTGTAGGAGTAAAACTGAGATAAGATTGGCTTGGACAGTTTTTAAAAAATAAATAATGAAACTTCCTGACACCATTAGATAACAACATATGACCAGGGCATAGCTAACAGGTGGAGCCTATCTCATGCGAGGTAGAAATGACACCTTTAAAAATCAGCCCTGGAAAGTACTTGAAAAGACAAGAGTTGATGTGATAACTGCTGACACCAATAAGAACTGGCTGACCTTAATAAAATGGGATGGGACATGCCCAAACATGCCAAAACACGCCTTGACATGTCCTTCAGAACAGGTGCAGCCCACCGTATAAGATGTGATGTACATTTGGTGAAATTCAGTTGTTCCTGCAGGACTGCTTATGCTTCTGACCTCTGTGCTGGAGGAATAAAGCATCCTGGACTCAACTTCTCTGATCTCCTGTGTTTGATTGACTCTGTGCATTTACTCTGACCAAGATCTGAAAACTTAGAATTGTTACTGAAGACTAAAAGCCTGCAAGAAGGAGGTGTGGGGCCTCAGCTGGACCTGAACTCTGCTTCAACTGGCCCTTGACGGGGTTCACCCGTCCAGCCTGAACGAGCCACATCAGAAGACACATGAAGTCCATTTGGAAAATGCTTAATTATTAGCTTATCTGCTTTGTTGAGCAAAGCCAGGACCAGGTTTTTTTATCCCTGTGTATGTCCAAGATTGGACTTTAAAGCAGTCCCTGTCTCTTCTAGGAAAGCAACAGATGTCCAAAGACCAAACGGAGAAGAGGAGAGTATGAAGAAGACATTACAGATGAAAACACCCATGAGCACGGACTACTCCCTCCCCCCTTTTGACCCCAGCAATCCAGTTGGTATGACACTGTTTATTCACCGTGACTGTTCATCACCGATTTCTTTACATGTGTATTTCCACAGTCACTCTCTGTGTGTGTGTGTGTGTGTGTGTGTGTGTGTGTGTGTGTGTGTGTGTGTGTGTGTGTGTGTGTGTCTGTGTCTGTGTCTGTGTGTCCTCAGGTATGGAGTTCTTAGTCCCAAAGACTGGTTTCATCTGTATGGTATGTCATCCATTCTTCAGCGGAACCAAAGAAACTTAGATCAACCACTGCAAAACCATCAAACACTACGAGAACCTAAAGGTAGGCGGCTCATGGTTATTTGTTGCAGTTTCTCCCTCTTTTATTCTGCTCCATTTTCACACTTACTGTGATACAGGTGATAAAATGTCCACGTGTGTTCACAAAGAGTGTTTTTCCTTTTTTCCTCCTCTTGTAGAAATACCTGCAGACTGAGAAGACGGTGAATGTGACTGACAAACCAGACCCTAGCTGAATGTGGCTGTGAAGCTTTTCACTCACTTTTGCCATTCCCGTCCTTTTGTATCGTCTCTTTATTTCTCATACTGGTATAGATTAGTCTCATGTCTCCATTTAAATATGATGTCAATAAAATGGATTTACTAAATTGTGGCTTGTCGCTCATTCACAATCCCAATGTCTGATAATATTTGATAGAGGTCTGTTATCAATGATTTATACCATCATAAAACCACACACTGTCATCACAATAACCTTAAAGCAAAGATGAAAATCTCACTGCATCAACTTGTATCTTTACACCTGCACTTATTTTCATTGGCATGTACAGTAAATTGCTAATACACTATTTTAGACTGTCTGCTACTCACACTATTTGCTATTCTATATATTGTCTGTCATTTACATAGTGCTTATATCCAAAGGGCTGTATATTTGGCTCTTATTTACCCATTCAAATACAAACACACAGCGATGGCAGTGCTTGCCACTTTTGCATGTGGATAGGAGGAGCTGAGGATCAAACTGCCAGCCCTGTTCCAGCAGCTCCTCCCGCAGTGAGAGCCACTGGCCACACGCCTTAGACAACCTTGACAGCCAGTGACATCCACGCCTCAGTGACTGTGGGGTAAACACTCAAACCAGGGATCCTTTGTGTGGCACTTGTCAAGTCCCAGCTTATTAGCAGGACATTTATTTCAGCACAAGATGGCAGTACACTCTGTTCTAAGCTCAGAGCATCAACCTGTTTCTGACACAGTCTTACAAATCCTTTCATACCTCACAAGGCTTGTGTCAGAGTCTTGTGCTACCGTGGAGTGTTCAAGGTGACTAAACTATGGCCATAAACTGTTTCCTCACTATGAGTCAAAGATCTTTTCTTATAGATATAGGATGGATGGATAGATGGATAGATAGAGCCCTTGCTGAAAGGAGAGAGTAAAGTTTCTGTGGAGCAGGCCAAATCACTGCTTCGCCTCAGCATGCTGCTGGGGACAGTGGCATCCAGACGGGTCAGTCTTCATAGCGGTCCAACAACAACAAGGTATGACAAGGCCCAGGGCTGGTTAGTCTTCTCCAACAGTTTTATCGCCGATCTTCGACTCATCCCCGAGATCTCCAGAACACCCGAGTCTACGCACACTAACCAGCCGGGCGGAAGAGCTCGCAGGCGGCGTCGAGATCGTAAACAGAGACGGGGAAAGCGCGGAGGGCTAAGAGCTAAGCTAAAAACAACACCGCAACGGCTCTCTCTACCCAGCGTTTTCCTCGCAAATGTACGGTCATTGGTGAACAAACTGGACGAGATACGACTCCGCATCAACAGCTGTAAGAGACTTCTGGACTGCAATGTCATGATTTTCACAGAAACATGGCTACACAGCAGCATACCCGACAATGCTATTGAGCTAAGCGGACGCCACACACTCCGGGCAGATAGAACGGCAGATGACTCCGGTAAGACCAGAGGCGGAGGACTGTGCATTTATGTAAACAACGCTTGGTGTACGAACTCTGTCATCGTTGGGAGACACTGCTCAGCTAACCTAGAGTTTCTCATGGTTAAGTGTAGACCTTTTTATCTGCCACGGGAGTTTACCTCCACCATTATCACTGCACCCTACATTCCCCCAGATGCTAATGCCAAGCTTGCTATGAGGGAACTTCATGCAGCCATTAGTAAACAGCAGACTGCTCACCCGGAGGCTGCATTTATTGTGGCGGGTGATTTCAATCATTCTAATTTAAAGACTGTTCTCCCAAAAATTCAACGGCATGTTTCCTGCCCCACCAGAGGAGACAAACTTTTAGACCATGTTTATACAAACATTGCTGGAGCTTACACTGCCTCCCCCCTCCCCCACCTGGGACAGTCTGATCACCTTTCTTTGTTCCTCATTCCTAAATATTCACCCCTCATCAACCGTGTGAAGCCAACAGTAAAGACCATCAAAGTGTGGCCAGCAGGGGCAGACTCTGTACTTCAGGACAGGTTTCTACACACAGACTGGAGTATGTTTGCTTCTCAGGCCACCTGTGGCTCCCATACGGACATTGACACCTATGCCTCCTCTGTACTGGATTATATCAACACCACCACTGACAGCATCACAACACAGAAACAGATCACCACATACCCTAATCAGAAGCCATGGATGAACAAGGAGGTGCGGCTCCTGCTGAAGGCCCGGGACACCGCCTTCAGATCAGGTGATGCACAAGCCTACAGTGAATCCAGAGCTAACCTGAAGAGGGCCAGCAAAAAGGCCAAGCACTGCTACAAGCTAAAGGTGGAGGAGCACTTTACCAACTCCGACCCCCGACGCATGTGGCAAGGCATCCGGGCCATCAGTGACTACAAGCCCAGCAACGTCACACCAGCAGCTACAGATGTCTCCTTCCTCAACGAGCTAAATGACTTTTATGCTCGCTTTGACAGAGACAACAAGGAGATGGCCACCAAGACAACACCCTCAGCAGACCATCAGCCCCTCATGTTCACCTCCACAGACGTCTACACTGCACTGAGCCGGATCAACGCACGCAAGGCTGCTGGCCCGGACGGCATTCCTGGACGCGTGCTCAGGGCATGCGCGGAGCAGCTCGCAGGGGTCTTCATGGACATCTTCAACCTGTCCCTGCCCCAAGCGGCTGTGCCAACATGCTTTAAGTCCACTTCCATCGTGCCAGTGCCAAAACACTCCTCCCCAGTGAGCCTGAACGACTATCGCCCTGTAGCACTCACACCTATAGTTATGAAGTGCTTTGAGCGACTGGTTCTGGCTCACCTCAAAAACTGCCTCCCACCCACACTGGACCCTTACCAATTTGCCTATCGCAGCAATAGGAGCATAGAAGATGCGGTATGCACAACTCTGCACTCTGTACTCACACACCTGGACAACAACAACACCTATGCCCGAATGCTGTTTGTCGACTTCAGCTCGGCATTCAACACCGTCATCCCCTCCAAGTTGACCACTAAACTTGGAGAGCTGGGCATCGACACCTCCCTCTGTAACTGGATTATGGACTTTCTGACCAACAGACCTCAGCATGTCAGGTCAGGCCACATCTGCTCCAACACCACCACACTCAACACCGGCGTACCACAGGGCTGTGTGCTGAGCCCATTCCTCTACTCCCTCTTCACCCATGACTGCAGACCTGTAAATGGATTCAACACCATTATCAAGTTTGCAGATGACACCACGGTGATTGGCCTCATCAGCAACAACGATGAGACTGCCTACAGGGAGGAGGTACAGCACCTGGCCACGTGGTGCGGCAACAATAACTTGCTCCTGAACACCAGCAAGACAAAGGAGCTTATTGTGGACTTCAGGAAGGTGAAAAGAGGCACGCACAGCCCCATTCACATCAATGGGATGGCTGTTGAACGTGTCTCCAGCTTCAAATTTCTGGGGACCCACATTACAGAGGACCTGTCCTGGTCCACCAACACCTCCAGCCTGGTCAAGAAGGCTCACCAGCGCCTCTTCTTCCTGAGGACACTGAAGAAGAACCACCTATCCTCAGCCGTTCTGGTGAACTTCTACCGGTCTGTGAATGAGAGCATCCTGACCAGCTGTATCACAGTCTGGTATGGAAACTGTTCAGTCGCTGACCGAAAGGCACTGCAGCGGGTGGTGAAAACTGCCCAGCGCGTAACTGGGACTCCACTTCCCTCCATTGAGGAGGTCCAGAGAAAACGCTGTCTGCGACGAGCTCGCAACATTCTCAAGGACTCCTCTCACCCTGCAAATGGTCTGTTTAACCTTCTGCCCTCCAGGAGACGCTTCAGGAGCCTCCGAACAAGAACCAGTAGACTCAGGAACAGCTTTTTCCCCACAGCTGTTTCCTTATTGAACTTAGCCCCCCTGTAACCCCCCACCTCCACCCCCCCCCTCCATTACCCACACACACCATCCATACTCCTCACACCACCCACTTTATATATATATATATATATATATATATATATATATATATATATATATATATATATATACACACACACACACACACACACACACAGTAGCGGAAAAAAGTTTTGGGACACTTCAAATTTTACACAATCTCAAATATTATCATGAAATATTTGCAGAAAACCTTTTTGGGATTTCACAAGATGTGGCTGCATCAGACAGACACAAACAAAACAAATCATTTCTTTTGTTTATTGTTATCAAGACAAAAAATAGCAAAAGTAAATTCTTCATGGTGTCAACATGTCAGTTCTCAACATTGTCGGTATCAAAGTTAACAAATAGCAAAGAATGTCTTCAAAACTGAACAAAAAATAAACCATCACATAACAAAATTCATATTTAGTACTCCTGCCATTAGCACGCAGTAGCGCTTTAATCCTGGCTGGCATGTTCTCCACGAGCCTTTCACACTGTTGAGGGCTAATCTTCTCCCATTCTTCTTCAATTACGGTTTTTAATTCTTCCAAATTCTTTGCTTAAAACAGACCTTTTGATAATCCAGCAAAGATTTTCAAGGGGGCTCATGTCCGGGGATTGAGCTGGCCACTCTAAGACCTGGATATTGTGCTCCTGCAGCCAAGTTCTACTTGACCTGGATGCGTGGCAAGGGGCATTATCTTGCCCAAACATCCGTTTTCTACCTCCACTGTGCATCTTCAAACAGCCACAGCACTTTTCTGTAGAGAAGCCTATATGTCAGCTCAAGTTATTTCTGGCCTTTTTCTTTGCATCCCCAACAATTTTCCTGCCACTTGTGGCTGAAGTTTTTCTTGCTCTACCTGAGCGTAGCTTGGTATCAACAGAAGCCCATGTTTTCCACTTCTTCATCAGAGTTTGAACACTACTGATTGGCACTGTCAAATGTTTGGATATGTTTTTCTATCCTTTTCCTGCTTTCTAAAGTTCAAATACCTTCTCTTCTAGGTCTTTTCATAGTTCTTTTGCTTTCCCCATGGCTCAGAATCCAGCAAAGTCAGTGCAGCACTAGATGAAATGTGCAGGCTTCTGTCAGGAGTCCATAGACTCACTGACTTTTTCTTCACACACACTAATTACAGCCAAACAGGTGACAGGTGTGGACGGTGAGCCGTAAAAGCCATTTAAAGCTGTTTGTGTCAACTTGTGTGCATAGTATCAGGCCAAAACTTCAAGGGTATGTATACTTTTGATCAGGGACATTTGGGTGTTTCAATTTGTCTCTATGATTTAAAAAGAGCAAATATAATTATGTGATAATAAATAACTTTGCCTGACCACTAACTCTGAATGAAAGAAAAGCTTTTGCATGATCAAACATATTTTCTGAAAAATGGACAATATTTTACAAATTTTGCCTGTCTGTGCTGGGCTGAATTCCACACTGATTGTTACTAATACTGTCATCTAATACTGTCTGTATACAGTATAAAGAGCCTTATTTCCAACATGGTACACCTCAGTCATACTACAGTAGCAGCTATCTGTAATGTATCCACACTTTGTAATTTGAGCCATCTGGATTCTTCCAATTGTGACTTTTGGAGCTGCATTTACCACTTTGAGAAAGAGAGAGAAAACTCTCTCTTTCTCTCAGAGAGAGAAGAACTCTCTGAGAGAAAGAGAGAGAAAAAAACTCTTTCTCACTGAGGGAAAAGAGAGAAAAAACTTTCTCTTTCTCTCAGAGAGACAAGAACTCTGAGAGAAAGAGAGAAAAAACTGCGGACAAAAGACAAAGAGAGAAGAGCAGAGAAGCAGAGAAAGACAGAAAAACTTCGGAGGGAAGAAAAAGAGAGATGATGAGAAAGAGAGAAGAGCAGAGAAGCAGAGAAACACAGAAGCAGAGAAAAAGAAAATTCTTCTCTGTCGTAGCGAAAGAGAAGGAGAGAAGAAGTCTCTTCGGAGGAGAGAAGAGAAAGAGAGAACAGCAGAGAAGTTGAGATAGAGAGAAGCAGAGAAAGAGAGAAAGAACTCAGAGAAAGAGAGAGAAAAAAAACTGCGGAGGGAAGAGAAAGAAAAGCAGAGAAAGAGAGTTCTTCTCTCTCTTTCTCTTTCGGTGGAGAAAGAGGGTTAGCGTTACGCAGTGGCGGTTCTACATTGAATTACTCGAAATTAAAGTTATCAGAAATTAAATAAATCTACTCTATATACATAAAAGTGGCAAAAATATACACAATCACACATAATAACAGCAGATAATAATGATATAAGATAAAAACAATATAATTTTATTATTTTTGAATAATAAAAAAAATAAAAGAATAATATACAAATAAAATATAGAATAAATATTCTGAATAGGACAAATCCTTCATCACACAAATGAAAACACACTACAGGAAATCTAATTCTAACACTATTGCACTAAGAGCAGCAAACAAAAAACTAAAACTAAACGAAATCTGCTCCCCTATTGAATGATTGATAAAGATGGTAAAGATGGCGGCGCGCACGGACGCAGCGGCTCACGGCTCTCCTGTTCGGTGCTCTTTTTTGTTGTTTTTGTATGTTTCTCTTGTTTGTTTGCACACTGCCGGTTCTACGAACACTCGCTACACCCGCCAAGACCTTATGGACATCGGCCACCAACACCAGACATCTGTCTCAAGTGTCTTTCATCAAACGCATAACATCCCAGACAACATAGCGAGACCAGCCGGCTCTCCGTGGATTGTTGTCGGGTCCAGGAGGCGCAGACGGAGGAGGGAGAGGAAGCAGAAACGGGGCCGAAGGTCCGGTGTTATGCAGAGGCTTAAGAAACAACCACACAAGCCACCTCTACCGAGCCTGTACCTCTCCAATGCCAGATCCCTGGTGCATAAAACGGACGAACTGGAATTACAACTCGCTGGAAATCGTTATGTTCGTGACTGCTGTGTTTTGACTATCACCGAAACCTGGCTTCACCCGGGGATACCCGATGCTAGCATGCAGCTAGCAGGCCGCACTCTGCTCCGCTGGGACAGGACGAAGGACTCCGGTAAGAGCAGAGGAGGTGGGCTCTGTATTTACATTCATGAAAACTGGTGTAACAACGGGACAATCATTGACAAACACTGCTCCCCTGACCTCGAGTACATGTCTGTAAGATGCCGGCCTTTTTTTCTACCAAGAGAGCTAACAGTAGTGATCATCACGGCTGTGTATATTCCGCCCAACGCCAACGTAAACACGGCGCTCTCTCTCCTGCTGAACACCATTAACGAACAGCAGAGGGTCCACCCTGACGGTGTTCATATAATTGCAGGTGACTTTAATAAGGCCAACTTAAAGACTGTACTCCCAAAATTCTACCAACACGTCAAGTGTTCCACAAGAGGGGGAAACACTCTGGATCATGTGTACTCTAACATTAAACACGCGTACAGAGCCATACCCCTCCCCCACCTCGGACAGTCAGATCATCTCTCCCTCCTGCTTCCCCCAGCCTACACCCCCCTCAGACGCAGCGCCAGGCCCACCACAAAGACTGTTACAACCTGGCCTGACAATGCACTCTCCACACTCCAAGACTGCTTCGAACAGACAGACTGGGACTTATTTGAACACCAGGAGCTGGAAACATTCACAGGAACGGTTCTTGACTACATCAAGTTTTGCATCGGGAATGTGACTGTGGATAAAAACGAAACCCTGGATGACCAGCCAGGTCCGCATGCTCCTCAGAGCCCGTGATGCTGCCTTCAGGTCAGGCGACAGAGCTCTGTACAGGGCTACTCGAGCCGACCTGAAAAAAGGAATTAAAAAAGCTAAGGCAGACCATAAGCGGAGCATAGAGTCCCACCTGTCCAGCCACGACACACGGAGGGTGTGGCAGGGTATACAAGACATCACATACTACAGAGGATGTCATGTATCAACAGGAGACCTGAGTGCGCCGCTGGCAGAGGAGCTAAATTGCTTCTTTGCTCGCTTCAACTCACCACAACAGCAGCACTCATCTGCTCCAGCCTTGCCTCCAACCCCTCTCCCACCTGCTTCCTGCACCACTCCACTCACTGTAAGGGAGCACGACGTCAGACGGGTGCTCCTGGCAGTGAACCCCAAAAAGGCTGCCGGCCCGGACGGAGTACCTGGTAAGGTGCTCAGAGCGTGTGCCGACCAGCTAGCCCCCATCTGCACCAGAATTTTCAACCTCTCCCTAGCCCAAGCAGTCATTCCGTCCTGCCTAAAATCAGCCACAATCATACCAGTGCCAAAAAAGTCTCCCATCACCAGCCTTAACGACTACCGTCCTGTGGCCCTCACTCCAGTAATCATGAAGTGCTTCGAGAGACTGGTTCTACAACACATCAGGAACTATCTCCCCCCAGACTTCGACCCCTACCAGTTTGCATATCGTGGTAACAGATCCACAGAGGATGCTATCGCCGTAGCTCTCCACTCTGTGCTGAGCCATCTGGAGCAGCAGCAGAGCTACGTTCGGATGCTCTTTGTGGATTACAGTTCCGCCTTCAACACAATCATTCCCGACATTCTCATCACCAAACTGGACATTCTCGGCCTCCCCCCTCTCACATGTGCCTGGATAAAGGACTTCCTAACTAACCGACCCCAGACTGTGAGACTCGGCCCCCACCTCTCCTCCATTCGCACGCTGAGCACCGGCTCTCCACAGGGCTGTGTGCTGAGCCCCCTCCTGTACTGCCTCTACACCCATGACTGCAGTCCGGCCCACAACAGCAACCTCATCGTTAAGTTTGCTGACGACACTACAGTGGTCGGACTCATCTCAAAGGGAGATGAAGCAGCCTACAGAGAAGAGGTCCTGAAGTTGGCATCCTGGTGTTCAGAGAACAACCTGGCTCTGAACACCAAGAAAACCAAGGAGATCATTGTCGACTTCAGGAGGCACAGCACCAACTTAGCCCCCCTCTACATCAACGGCGAGTGCGTGGAGAGAGTCCACACTTTTCGGTTTCTTGGGATCCTCATCTCCGCTGACATCTCCTGGACAGAGAACATCACAGCGGTCATTAAGAAGGCTCAGCAGCGGCTACACTTCCTGAGGGTACTCAGGAAGCACAACCTGGACTCCATCCTGCTGCTGACCTTCTACCGCTCGTCCATTGAGAGCCTGCTGACGTACTGCATCACAGTATGGTACGGCAGCTGCACCATGGCAGACAGGGAGAGGCTTCAGAGGGTAGTTAAGGCGGCACAGAAGATCATCGGCTGCCCCCTCCCCTCCCTGATGGACATTTACACCTCCCGCTGCCTCAGCAGAGCAAAGAACATCACCAAGGACAGCTCCCACCCTGGCTTTGCTCTGTTTGACCTGTTGCCCTCAGGAAGGCGCTACAGGCACATCAGAACAAAGACTAACAGACTCAGAGACAGTTTTTTCCCAAAAGCCATAACCATACTGAACTCACACATGCACTGAACCCCACAGTCTATTCCCCTGAACCCCCGGACTTCCTTCCCTCTATCCACTCACCGTGCAGTATCCGTATACTGTGCAATATTCATTAATGTGCAATAACCCATACTTGAACTGTGCACCTTACCCCCCCCTGTATTTTGCTTTTTTCTCTTCATATTGTTGTATAGCATTCCTTTTAAATTTTTGACTTTTGACTTGCACTAAACTTACTTAACTTAATCTTATTTTATTTTTATTCTATTCTATGTTGTATATTCATACATGTTGCACTGGAGAAGGAGATGCTTTCCATCTCGTTGTACATGTAAAAGATGTCCAATGACAATAAAAGGCATTCTCATTCTCATTCTGATGACAGCAAGGCCAGTGAGTAGTAGCTTGTGCCAAAAACCGCCACTGGCGTTACGGAAAACGCTCTGTTTCTCGCTGAGGAGGGCTAAAGAAGGCCATGCTCTCCTTCTCGCTCCCTCCCTCTCCATCGATAGAGACAGAAAGAGAGAGGAAAAGCGTCTCGATCTCTATGTGTCTCAAGGAGAGAGAGGGGAAGCTCTCTGTGTAACTCGCTCTCTGCCTGAGAGAGAGAAGAGAGAGATCTCTTGCTCTTCCCTTTCTCTCTGCCTGAGAGAGAGGAGGAACCCAGAGAGAAAACCCAGAGAGGCAAAAAGTCTCCCTGCTGGAGAAATGATGTATAGAAATGGAAATCTATACATGGAAATTTAAATAAGCATCTCTCTCTGTGTTTCTCTCTCTCGCTCCCTGAGAGAGAAAGAGAGAGCAAAAACTCTCTGTTTCTCTCTCACGGAGCGAGAGAGAAGGACAGAGTCTGGTGGCCCGGGTCACATCTGTATTCAGTTCTCCTGGATATTAACCTCACAGACGCTCAAAATGAACCGTTATCAGTAAGGATCCGCAGCATGAGCGGATCGAAAGCGACTGAATGCCCCCAGCAAAGACGTTGGTAGCCTGAGACACCGGCGACGCACCGCCACCAGAGCTGTCCCTACCTCCTCAGAAACGTTGAGTCAGTGAAGGAAGGCTCCTCATTTATATCATCTGGCTGCCGCCGTAGTGACGCCAGAGCCGTTGCCTGGGAATCAAAGGCAGGTGAGGTGGTGACGTCATGAGCCACACCTCCTCTGAGCTGCTCACGGGATGCTTTTTGCTTTTGACTACATTCACAGTGAAACTCCACAAACTGTTGCGAGTGAAAATCCCAGCAAGTGTAGGGGTGTTCTGATACATCAGTCAGATTGTTGAAAAATTCAAAAGCATTCCAAAGGCAGTGTAAAGAATAAAAGTGATCAAGTGCAGCTCTACACTTTGATTTGAACATTTGTCATGTATGACTTCATTTAATACTGTAGGTTCATACATGATCATCCACAGCTGAAGCTCACAATCATGCACCTGTCCTGACAAGATGCTACATGTGATTGATTGTGATCCACCATGTCTCAGCTAAAATGTTTTTCCTTGAGTCTTATTTAAAATGTGCCTCTGAAAACTCAACCATCTGTGCCAACAGAATGAAGATAAGTTATGAAAAAAACCATCAACAAACTCAGAGCAAGAGCTTCATAAATACCTTTATTGCATATTAAAATGTATTCATTACAACAATTGTATCAACTGTGAATATCAGTTTTATTTTTCCCAACTAGTTATTGTAAATAAAGACATATTTAATGTGCCTTATTCATTTGTGGTCACAGTTATATTGAATTTCAAATAAACCTACTGTAACCCCCAACAGTAATGGCACTGAGTTCATTTTCTATGAACTACTCGTCAGGTTTTTCCAGATTTACCATAAAGCTCATAATGAATCTAACAGGATGCTTTTGTGAATTAGTGTTTTCAGTGTCATTAAAATTGATACAAGTACAAAAGACACATGAGGAAAGCAGACATTCCAATATAGACAGCAACATTCAATCAACATTTCTATTATTTATGTAGCTGATTAAAGCTAATACAGAATTTGGCTTGTAATTAATTACAAAGAAAACCTCTATCAGTGTGTTCTTGGATGGTTACAATAGAGTGCAAACCAGATAAGGTATGAAAAAGAAACAGCAACAAACTCAGAGCAAGAGCTTCATAAATACCTTTATTGCACATTAAAAAGTGTATTCATTTCAAGAATTGTGTTAACCATCAATATCAGCAGAAAGGTGAATGAAAGAATGGAATAAACTGATGAATGGTGACAAGTGTTAAAAATACACACACACACACACACACACACATACACACATATATACAGTAGCATATATAGTAGGATTTTATTTCAGCTTCATTTAACCAGGTAAGTCAATTGAGAACCAATTTTCATTTGCAGTGACAACCTGGCCACAGACACAAGAGAGATAGGACAAAGGATCACAGTACAAATTCAATACATATCAATCAAAATGACAGTGTAATATGTGCATATATATATACAGTGAGGTTCATGGTAAATGACTAAAAACAACTACAAGGAGCTTGGATTATGGTTTGTAATGTATTCTTAAAAGAAGAGAATGGTATTAAAGAGCTGAGTTTTAAAGTCTGTTGTAAGTGATTCCAGTCGTTTGTGGCAGAAAATTGAAAAGAGAAGCAACCAAAGGAGGTGCA
Organism: Toxotes jaculatrix; assembly: GCF_017976425.1. Classification (NCBI taxonomy): domain Eukaryota; kingdom Metazoa; phylum Chordata; class Actinopteri; family Toxotidae; genus Toxotes; species Toxotes jaculatrix. The sequence goes on from NC_054411.1 coordinate 22,088,105, forward strand.
GGCTTTTGGAATGACGAGGTTAATGAAGCTGCTGGAGCAAAGACTGAGACTAGAGTTCTGAATATTGAGCGAAGAGCGTAGGTATGAACACTGTAAAATGTAATTGTTAATATAGCTTAAAATAATGAGTGATCTTAACTGATGTGTACTTACTTTGCTGTCTCTGCTATGTTACACTTAGTATTAAAAGTTTTTAGGGAATAAAGTTATTAAAGGCATCAGCCTGAGAAAGTATGAGAGATGAAGAGCCGTCCTCACAACCTGACACCTATGCCCGACACTAGGTGGCAGCACTTGGCTGTGTCACACAGCCTGTGTGACATGCGCATTTCCCAGTGAAGACGTGCTCGGTAATGGTCGCAAGCACGTTGAAAGCGGGAAGAAAGCTTCTGGCTCTGTCATGTTAAGGTAAGTTGCTGCAAACTGGAAGATTTTATCAGCTTTTTATTTAGTAAGGTCTCTAGGTCTTATGCCCTATGCCTCATCTGTCGGCGAAAGGTTTCAGGTTAACCGTATGTCTTCAGATTGCCAATTAAAATACTCCTGAGCAAGCTGAAATGACACTGCCTTTTTATTTATTTATTTATTTATTTATTTTGCTGGGAGTCGGTCCCAACAGACACCACAGAGGTTAGCATATGTAGATAGCGCGTTAGCTAGCGCTTTCTCTAAATGTCCCACTTAATATTAAAGATTTACTGCACCATCAATGGCTGTAGCTCTTGATTTAGCAACTGTTAAGAGGCACAACACGTTTGCTGAAATTCTTTGAGTTATCCTAAAAGTTAGAATGAATGAGTAGTTTTACAAGATCTATGTGAAGGGCCAAAATCGCTAGCGCTAGCTTACACACGTTGATGTAATGAGCACTTGTAAGCTAGCGCTAACGATGTTAGCCCTTCAAAATCAAAGTCAGCTTTATTGTCAAAACCATATCTACAGGTCATACACAGGTTTTGAAATTGCAGTGCTCCCTAGGCCCACAGTGTTACACTAGATACATTAGAAAAATAGCTATACAAAAATAAAAACATATTCAAGATTCAAGAGACTTTATTGTTATTATGCGAAAATAACAAAAATTTTGCAGACTTTAAGTCACACATATAAATAAATAACGCAAATCCTTAAAAAAGAACACTTATGAAAATATAAACAAAATATAGTAAGTAAAGTGTGAAGTGTAATGTCAATTGATCATATAACCATAAACTCTCTTATCATGCATTCGTATATTCTCATAAACTTGTGTATTCAATTCTGGGTGAAGTACATACAACATGACCTGTAGTGGCCTAATGTACTTTGTTTACTGTCAAGACACCTGTTATGTCTCCGGTGCCTCAGAGCACAACTTACACTTTATCTCTGTTTTATGACCTTCAGATTATTTTGTCTCCGTGCCATCCTGGTATGTGAGAAACAGGCATAAGTACTCTGGGAACTTGTAACCCGGGATCAGACCTCTGTAGCATTTGGTGATGCTTGAGCTTTGATCTTTCTGCAGAAATTGATTACTCTGTAAACTTTATTTTATAATAAATCATCAAAAGACAATTACTGTCTAAAGAATTTAATTTCACCTTTCATCAGGAGGAAAGTATTTTTCCACCACAAACTTGAACGAGGATGGGATTGGACATGTCATCTGGACTCCGTTGGAAAGACAGAAAGCCGGCTGCAAAGAAAGATTCCTCCCTGTGAGTGAGAAACTGTCCTCAGATGGAGCCCAGTCATCACTCCAGTCCCGGAGGATTTAAAGGGAAAGAATCACACACGGTGAGAAGTGTTTTGATGTTGCTTGTGTGGAGAGAGGAGAGGGAAAGAAGGAGTAGATTAAGAGCACAGACACAAAAAGAGGTGTCTGTGCTGAGGTCAAAACACAATTACTCATAGAACTTCACAAATACACTCCTTGCTTCTTTGACATTTTCAAGTCCAAGGGGCGACGTGCCGACCACAAACTTCAGGAGCATCTGCAGCAAGTCGCACCTCATGTAGCTTTCTCACACACACAGTACAAAAACATTTAAATTATTTGGACAGTAAACTTGTGCAGCTGCATTGTGTATACTCAGCTGTTAATTGTCTCCCCTTCACCATTTTGGACTCATCTTTATTTCCCTTTTTTTTTCACAGTACACATGTTACTGTAAAGTCAGCAGCAGTCCTCCGTGGGCTTCCTGTCATCCTTGGAGATGACAATGCACACTTTTTCAACACATGCTTTGGAACGTGTCTGTAGTCCCTATTATTCAATTCAGCACCACAGTATTGTGTCTCTTCCACTTAGCCTCAATCATTGCTGCTTTATTTACAGTACCAGTCAAAAGTTTGGACACACCTTTTCCTCACTGTTTTTTCTTTATGTGAGGAGGTGTGATGGTGTGGGGGTGCTTTGCTGGTGACACTCTTCCTCATTTATTCCAAATTCAAGGCACACTTAACCAGCATAGCTACCACAGCATTCTGCAGCCGCATGCCATCCCATCTGCTTTGTGCTTAGTTGGAACATCATTTGTTTTTCAACAGGACAATGACCCCAAACACACCTCCAGGCTGTGTGAGGGCTATTTCGCCAAGAAGGAGAGTGATGGAGTGCTGCATCAAATCACCTGACCTCCACAGTCACCTCACCTATACCCAATTCAGATGCTTTGGGATCACTTGGAGCGCAGACTGAAGGGAAAACAGCCAACAAGTGCTCAGCACCTCTGGGAACTCCTTCAAGACTGTTGGAAAACCATTCCAGGTGACTACTTCATCAAACTCATTGGCACAATGCCAACAGTGTGCAGAGCTGTCATCAAAGCAAAAGGTGGCTACTTTCCACAATCCAAAATACAAAACTTGCTTGCTTTAACACTTTTTTCTTAACTATATAATTTGAAGGCCATTAAAAGTATTAACTGTCTTTTAGAGCTACTGTTTTTTTTAAAAATAGCTATTATTTTGTCAGAGTATGAGGTACCTATTCCCATTGAAATTCTGTCTGCTAAACTTCGTTAGTTCCTTTAAATGTGGGCTTTAGCATTTCTGGCCACATAATCAAAGATGCTCGCCTCAATCCTGAACTCTCAGCTCTGTATGTTTAATGCTGATGTCATATTCAGTGCTTGTACCACATCTCAAATACTTTGCGCGCTCAGCTCAACTGGACAGTCAACTGGCTGGCTCATGTTTACTTTAGGCAAATCTTCAACGTCCAGACAACCATTGTCGCTGTCATGGGCGAATGCAGCTTTTCTGACAGCTGGGTGGAAGAGCCAGCATTTAAGGACCGGCTTAGCTCTGTAGTAGGGAAGTCAAATAAATGTCATTACATTCAACTTTATTGTCATTACACATGTACAAGGACAAGGTAACCAAATTCAGTTTAGCATCTAACCACAAGTGCTAAAGCAGCAAGTGCGGGATATACAGTGTCTACAGTATGTAGAACTTACAGTCAACAACATCAGTCAGTCTCTAAATCTATTCTGTTGTCTATAGTCTTATACAGTCATGGAAAAAATTATTAGACCACCCTTGTTTTCTTCAATTTCTTGTTCATTTTAATGCCTGGTACCTCTAAAGGTATATTTGTTTGGACAAATATAATGGTAACAACAAAAATAGCTCATAAGAGTTTAATTTAAGAGCCAAAAACAGTCCTTTTAGCCATTACATGTTTCCTGTCTTTTTTAGTCACATGATATACACAGGAGTTAGTACTTGATTACATGACCATTGTTTCTGATGACTGCAGCCATGTGTCTTGGCATGCTCTCCACCAGCTTCTGTTATTGTTCTGCTGTCACAGCAGCCCATTCCTGTTGCACAAATTCAAACAGATTTGCTTTGTTTTTGGGCTTGTGGTTCTCCATTTTGAGTTTGATGATTTTCCAGAGGTTTTCTATTGGATTTAGAGCTGGTGATTGAGCAGGCCAGGGCATGGTTTGAATGTTCTGGTTCGCCATCCAGGCTTTAACTGACCTTGCTGTGTGGCAATGGGCATTGTCTTGTTTGAAAATCCAGTCATTCGGGGAAGGAAAGAGTTTTCCAGCTGATATAAGAAGAGTAGCCCTGTACGTGACCTGGTTCATTCGCCCTTCACACAATTGCATTTGCCCTGTTCCACCCATACTGAAACAACCCCAGATCATCACTGATCCACCCCACGAATCCTGACACAGGAACGGATGAGTGCACGGTCATCTCGTGGGGTAGAAAGACGTTTCCTGCCTCGACCAGCTAGCAATTTGGTAGTACCATGCTCGGCTTGTTTTTTCTTGGTGTAATGAACGGCTGTCTTGGAGATCTTCAGTTTTTTGGCTACCTGTCTCTTACTCATGCCAATTTCCAGCAGTGCCAACATGGCTGCCTTTGTGGCTTCACATAATTCTTTTGTTTTAGGCATTATGTGAGAGCTGACAACTTATGAGCTGTGCTGTGGCTTGAATGTAAGCAGGAAACCACTCTCGACCTTTGCATGTGCAGTGCTGCTTATGACATGAAATGGCCTCTTATATAAGAAAGGAAAGAATCACACACGGTGAGAAGTGTTTTGATGTTGCTTGTGTGGAGAGAGGAGAGGGAAAGAAGGAGTAGATTAAGAGCACAGACACAAAAAGAGGTGTCTGTGCTGAGGTCAAAACACAATTACTCATAGAACTTCACAAATACACTCCTTGCTTCTTTGACATTTTCAAGTCCAAGGGGCGACGTGCCGGCCACAAACTTCAGGAGCATCTGCAGCAAGTCGCACCTCATGTAGCTTTCTCACACACACAGTACAAAAACATTTAAATTATTTGGACAGTAAACTTGTGCAGCTGCATTGTGTATACACAGCTGTTAATTGTCTCCCCTTCACCATTTTGGACTCATCTTTATTTCCCTTTTTTTTCACAGTACACATGTTACTGTAAAGTCAGCAGCAGTCCTCCATGGGCTTCCTGTCATCCTTGGAGATGACAATGCACACTTTTTCAACACATGCTTTGGAACGTGTCTGTAGTCCCTATTATTATATAGCACCACAGTATTGTGTCTCTTCCACTTAGCCTCAATCATTGCTGCTTTATTTACAGTACCAGTCAAAAGTTTGGACACACCTTTTCCTCACTGTTTTTTCTTTATGTGAGGAGGTGTGATGGTGCTTTGCTGGTGACACTCTTCCTCATTTATTCCAAATTCAAGGCACACTTAACCAGCATAGCTACCACAGCATTCTGCAGCCGCGTGCCATCCCATCTGCTTTGTGCTTAGTTGGAACATCATTTGTTTTTCAACAGGACAATGACCCCAAACACACCTCCAGGCTGTGTGAGGAAACCACTCTCGGCCTTTGCATGTGCAGTGCTGCTTATGACATGTAATGGCCTCTTATATACCCTGGGAATACAATTAAGCTTAAGCATGTCAAATAGGACATAGTATTAGTATTATGTAATCAGCTGCATTTTTGTTGTGTCCATTGTATTCTTCAGGTAATATACCTTTAGTGGTACCAGGCATTAAAATGAACAAAAAATTGAAGAAAACAAGGGTCTAATAATTTTTTCCATGACTGTATATGTCAAAATCTAAGTCAACGTTAATAAGGTCGCTGATTAACACTTGCAACTCAGTGTCCTGATGGTTTTAAAAAAATCCAAAAGGTAGTAAAAAAGCTATTAAAAGGTATTAAATTGAACTTAAGGATTGCTCTGTATACCCTGTCATCAGTCTGCCCACATGTTGCAGTGACAAAGAACCATAGATAGGCAAGGTGATAACTAACATGTAATTGTGCTTGCTCTTATTCTTCTTAGGACTATGATGGCCCACACATGTCCCACACCTCAATCGGGATCCTGACACTGATTCCTGAGCACAGTCTGGACTCTCCTGACTCACTGCACCTACAGGCTTCAGGTACTGCAATCATTTTGGAGGGAACAGTGCTGATGGATGCCCTTAAAAATCTTACACATGCCATGTGCCTTCTCTTTCCACTTATTTACGCCCTCAACTTGGAATACCCTCAACAACACCTTTGACTTCATTCAAAGAGTGCTTCTGTCACTTGGACACAGGACCCTAAAAGCAAAAATACACTCCCTCCCCCCCAAAATCTTCTCTTGCACTGACTCATTGTCTTCACAGAGCAGACCATATGGCAGCCGAGCTCTGTGGGATCCCAAGGATCGCTCTCCATCCCATTCCATGTCTCGGAGCCTCTCAGGTTCTCCCACCCCAAGTCCTCCTCACAACAAACACAGGGTGGGCCCCCATCCCCACAGGCCACACGGGAAGCTCTACTCCCCTCACCATCTCCCTCGCTTCCACCACTGCACAGGTAGACCACAGGCTAGAGAGCAGGCACAGGGTCTACAAAGTGGGACAGTGTACAACTCTGTTAACCCTGTGAGACCTGAACTATGAAAGAATGGTCAGAAAATTCTAATTTTTCAAATATGAACTCTTTATTTGTCCCTTTGACAAAATGTAAAAAAAAAAAATTAAAAAAAAAAAATTCTAAGTATATTTTTAGTTTGTATCACACATGTCAAAACATTTAGAAAAGTGAGGAGTGTCTACCAGGAGTCAGTATACGAGCATAAGAGTTCATCTAAAAGGGTTAAATGCAAAGTTTATGCTTGATGGTGATGCAATGAGTCCCAGAAATGTGGGTATCATATATGATACGTACGGGCTCACAGGGTTAAATATTCATCTGCAAACTTACAAATAATACAAATATGTAGTGAGCTCATTTGCTAAAGTGCTACTGGACTGTTCAGTGGTGCTGTAGGTTCTTAATACACAATTATCTTTTCAGTAATAAATGACTCAGATCAGGGGAAATGTCTGTATGATAGTTTACTCACTTCTAACCTCATCCATCCATTCACTATCCTAAGAACACGGCCATCGCTTGGAGGGCCGCCACTCCGGCTCACACAGTCCCTCTCACTCACACCCAACCTCCTCCTCCTCCAGAGAGCACTGGCCTGAGAGGAAGGACAAGGAATCATCAGGTTAGTCAGTGTGTAGCTTTGTTCTTTACAGACTGATGTATGTTCAGAGTCTGACTCTGGAAAGCTCTTTTAAGGTCATCTGCTAATCGGGGAAGAGAGTTTGTCTGTGCTCAGCTAAAATCACACTTTACCTGTTGTTTACCTGAGATTTCTGACATCACTTCTAGTTTTGGAGCCTTACACAAGAGTGATGTGGAGCTTTCTTTGCTTTCCCTCCTCCCTTTGCTTCGTGCTGTGTCTACAGGGGGTTCCTCTGGCATCGGTGGGAAGCGTCCACACCATGACTCCACTGACACCAGCCAACATCCACCCTCCTCTAAGGCGGCTCACAGCTCCAAACGTGGACAGTCCAACATCGCAACTGTCAAGAGCGGGATGAAGACTGGAACTAAGATGGCTGAGACAGCAAGTAACAAGGCGGCTGATACAGTGGCTGTGTTTCTCTTTAGCTGTGTAAAGCTTGTCACAGAATTTCACTGTTTTGGACCAAGCTCAGCCACAGCTAACTATGTCTACACACTTCTTTCAGCCTAAAACTAGACAGATCAGATTGGCAAGATCAACAACGTGATCCTCATGCCATGCTCAGAAGAAGAGAGTGAGAAGAGCCAAGGACAGAAGGTACGTCTAAGAGTATCTACATGTTCGTGTCTTGTACAAGAAATTTCACTTTGAGATTTGATGTTCCAGAGCAGTTTCAAAGTGTAGTCAGAGTTGCAGTTTGCTCATGTTGTGAATATTACAGGCAAAAAGAAAGAACATGTTTCAGTAATCAGTCCATTTCTTGAAAACAGAGGATGCTTATTTTCTGTTTTGTTGTATTAAAATGTGCAGAATGAACATTTTCAAGTGTGTTTTACAAGAAAGAATAGCATTGGCCTGTTCATCTGTCACTCTTCAGTCAACAAAACAGTGGCTGTGGACATTTTAGCCTGTTCAGGTTTCCTGCTTCTACTTTGCACAACGTCATCGTGGTTTCTGTCTGTCCCACGTCATCACTTTGTCTCCCTCCCTTGCTGCAGGCATCTGTATGCATGGTGAAGGCTGAAGACGCTCAGGCACTGGCTAACTCCACAAATCTCTCCATCAGAGACCAGAAAATCACTGCTTCAACAGCCAAGGTACCATGTGGAAAACACACACATGTGGCACTGAAGGCATGTTCACTTTAAACCCTTTCAATCATAGAAAACATAAAGCTTCCACAAAAATGCTGAAATTTGTTTTCTGTCTAAGTGCAATTGCTGATTCAGAAACCATTTCATACACAAAATAAGTTTCAGTTCCTTTTTTTTAAATTATTTTTTGATGTTTGAAGTCTCATTTATGTTTGATTTCCTTTAGAAACCTGAAGGAGTGCAGTCTCCTGATGCCAACAACAGGTCTGCCACAGTTATCATCACCGTTCTTCCCCTTTAACCCCATATGTTGTTCACTCAACCTGCCCATTTCAAACCTGCACTCAGATATGATTATTTCTGACTTCACAGCAAACCTGCTTCAGGACAGGAGAAGGGTCCTGATGGGGAAGACTCAGGTAGGACAACAAAAACCGCCACTGCTAGTCTGCAGGCAGTCAGTGCTAATATATCCACATCTATCACTGTCAAGAAATACTCAGTATATCTAGTTAAAATCTAGGGGTGTGCCATCTAAGTCACCTCACGATTCGATTCGATTACGATTCACAGTGCTACGATTCGATGATTACCCGATTATCGATGCATCTCGATTAATCTTTTTTTCCCACATAGAATCTTTCTTTTCTCACTCTGTAGTTACTTGTAAAATAATGTATATTTTTAAATATTCATTCATTGAAGTAAAACACGTTTATCTCTATTTTTTTTAACTCCTCTGATAAAAGAAGAAAAAAACATTAGCTTGCACATGTAATGCCTGTTTCATTTATTGATGTAGATTAAAAACAATAATAATAATACTAAAAAATATATATTATGTGGCTGTACTGACATGATTCTGATTTGATTATTTTATTATGAACCTGTACATGAAAAAAATATCTGTTAAAAAAGAAAAGAAAAAAATAGGGAAAGGAAATTGACAATATTTCCACTTCTATTACAATCTGATATCTATATTTACATGTCCAGAAAGTAATCCTTATTGTATGTGCATGTCAGCCAGATTGTTTCTCATATGGATTTTGGACACTATGTGGTCACTGCGCGTATTCTTACGTTTCCAGTCAACGGAGTGTTGACAGAATATGCAACACTCGGCGCTAACCCCTCAGTACAGAGCCGAGCAGTTCGCGAGAGTTTCGCAGTTTTTTCGCCGACGAAGGCAGCTGCTTCACCATGCTTACATTGTTTTGAAGGGGGAGGGACTTAGCCTGTGGAAGGGGCTTGTTGTGCCACCCAGATTTGCTTCCCTCCGTGCAGTTTTCCCCAGACACACGTTCCTATTCCACACGAAAACAGCATTGCACTCAAATTATGTCAAATTCCGCGATATAGATTCCGTTTTAGTCGGCCGATTCAGTGATTGCGGAAATCATAGGGTCCCATAATATGTCTGGGGGGCACGCGCTACTTTTTTTTGTTCCGACCGCTGCACTTTCCTTCCGTTATTAAAAGAATCGATTTTTGAACATTTATGAATCGATTCTGAATCGTCAAGTGTCACGTCGCGATTAATCTATGAATCGGGCACACCCCTATTAAAATCACAGTCTGTCAACTGTACCTGATCACATGGAATAAACTGTAGCTTAGTCACATGTAGTCTGGTTTGTGATGTCTTGCTTTTGCTGGCTTGTAGTTGTGATGTGTATGAAAACATAGTGAGTGTAGCATCTTCCCCTCCTACTCCCCACTGCAGGAGCTGAGGCTGAACACAAGACGTCTGATGAGGTACAGTTTCCTTCACTTCCATCACATTTTCTTGTGTTTCAGCCTGATACTAAAATCCTTTCAGGTCATTTTCCCCCTCATCAGTCTGAAAACAGAATTTTATGTTTGGAAATGTATTAAAAAGGAAAACCTAAGTTCAGCTAAATGTCTGTAATGTCTCCTACAGAAAGGCATGGTGTTGATCACAGGACTTCCTGAGAGCAGCTGCTCAGAGAGTGACATCATCAAGCTGATCCAGCCCTTTGACATGCCCTCGGATCTCATCCTGGCAAAACAAATGGGAAAGGTTGGTGTGATCACACCAGGAGGAGAGGAGAAAACACCTGGACACCAGTAATACATGTAGCCATGCAAGCTGCTTCTGTCATAGCTTAAACTACTATCACAGGCTCAGTGGGACTGCTTTGTAGACAGTCTACACACTCAATCTGTCCTTTTTCTCCTCCTCTGCTCTAATCTTCTATATTAAATATCTTCCTTTTGTGTGCTTGCTTCTTTCATTTTGTGCTTAGTGCAGCATTTCTAGTTGTTTGTGAACCTTGAGCAGTAACTGCTGATTAACACTAAAAAACCTCTTTACACAGGTGGCTCTCTACAATCTGCTGATGGGATCAGTGGAGCCATTAGTGAGTATTTCTACTATTAGATATTTCTATGCACTTCATCTTATTTATTGCTTGATGTAACAAGGACAGTGCACGTTAATAAACTTTGCTGTAAATACACCAGGGACAAGTGTAGATGATCCAAATGTACATTTACACTAAGCTCTTTAAAGTAATAAACCTAAATCAGGCTGAAGGGTCTTACTGTCAAACTGCAGCAGTAAGTGTTCAGTTGTCCCTGTCCTACATTCTAGATGTAGATAAACAGGGACAGTCCTGTAAAACGAGACGTCTGCTGTAACTTTACAACTAGTTTTTCTAAGAAAAAGTACATAAAAAATACATGGGTATAGTAATCTTGCAGAAACCCTCATTTACTGATGATCATGAATATGTCTTCTGTATATCTTCTGCTTTAGTCTTCTGTGAACCTTGATCCACTAATTATCAGCTGGCTAATTAGTGATTGTATGTCCTTTTGTGTCCTCCAGGAGAGTACTGTTCCAGTGGGCTGGAGCAGGCTCTTGGTGATCAGTAATGTCCCCAGCATGCCCTCTGGCTCCTCTGAGGTCCAAAAACTGGTGCCACGCTTTGGTACCATCATCAAGACCCTCGTGCTCAACAACATGGTGAGGGCTGTTTGTCTGTGCAGCTGCAGACATGCTAATCCATGAGATCCTCAGCCACCCCTGTCCTGAATATCCATGTCCTCACACACAGCTCTGTCCTGGGCTGAAAATTTTCACATTTTCTCTAAATCACATCTTGCTCTTTATCTGTAAAGACATGTAACATGCTGTTGATGTGATGTTGTGTCTCTTCCTGCTTAGGTCATTTGTGAGATGGCGACTGCAGCCATGGCATTCTCTGTTTACAAACGCTTCCAGATGTTTCCGTGCATCATCCAGAACAACCCCCTGTTCTTCTCCCGCAAGCCGGACCCCAAGGCCAACACACAGACAAAAGTCATCACTACTTACCGTGAGTCATCTGAGGTCGGTAATTGATTGGCAGTGCTTGCTCATTATTCAGTTAGACATGTTTCTTATCTACTACTGGCATGATGTCCTGCAGCATCAGCTCCATGTGCATGTGCTTGATGTCGCACTGCTCAATAGCTTCTTGTGTCTGGTTGTAGGATGCACCTGCTAACGGCAAAAGCAGCCAAACAGCAGCAGCTGCAGAGGAAGAGGAGGCTGTCCATATAGAGAAGTCTGAACCTCCTTTGGAGGAGGTGGAAAAAGATGCTTCTGGGAAAGAACAGAAGATGAAGAGCACAGAGAAGACGCCTGGTGAAGTCCAAGCTTTGTGAGAAAACGCCAGCAAAGACAGCATCAGAAGCCATGAGCCTAGCGCTGCTGTTTCCCACTTTTCAGCTGCACAAGACGCCAAAGCAGAAGCAGTCATGGATACAGACATGAGGGAAGCATCTGCTGATAAAACTGTCACAGAGACAGTAGGAGACAATAAAGGAGTCAATCCATCTGAAGCAGGAAAGGACAAGGCTGCAGGTGCTGAAGAGACAAAGGCATCTGTCTTCCATGGAGACGGCCATGCCAGAGCTACCTAAGGTAACATACAGCAGAAATATGGCTCTGCGCTCGTCAGACTGTTGTTGGAGTCGGGTTGTTCTTCTGTGTAGCTCAGCCTGTGAGCTTTCATGTCTCTTTTTCATCCCGGTTTCACCAGGTCACTCAAGAAATGGTTAACGCGTTGCTTGTAGAGTGCTCAACAAGAACCGGCAGCCATCCTAACAACGTAGCAGCTTCCACCTGTGGCGTGAAGGGGGAAACACAAACAGAGACAGAGCAGGACAAAAAGTCAGCAGAGGGGACAAAAGAGGCAGCCAAGAACCACACGGAGGAGGTGAAGAAGCAGGCGAGGGAGAGAGAGAGAGAGGGAGGGGAGGGCCCGGGAGAAGGAGGAGAGGGCTAAGAGGGAGAGGGAGTGGGATGAAAGAGCCAGGAGGGAGAGGGAGAAGAGGGAGGAGGAAAGGAGGGAGTGGCAGAGGAGGGAGAGAAAGAGAGCACACGGTGAAGGTTTGTCCGGATCCAGGTGGTCTTGCCGGTCAGAGGGATACAAGCAGAGCTCCTGGACGGACGCACAGCGTAACAGCTCACAGGCTGAGACCAGAATGGTGAGGAGGTGCAGCTGGGTCAAAACCTGGACACTTAAATGTCTCCTGTGTGTCCTAACCCACAACCCTGTTTCTTTGTCCTGTCATGAAATCAGGTGGAGGACGAGGACCACTTCCCATTCAACATGAGTGACTTTGTGACATTAGATGACCTTCCATGTTCTCCTGCTGTTGTTCCCATGGAAACCACAGACAGGGAGGAGGAGGATGCTCCCACATCTGTCCCTCAGGACACTACAGGGGTACATTTTAGCTTGTGTATATCCCATCAAGTTTTTCTCTACATCTTTGATGGGGGGTGTCCGACACTTAAATGTCCACAGTCTTATGACGTCAGTCCTTTTCTGGGTTTCTGCTTCTAGGGCACACCCATGGAGGTTGCCATAGAAACAGCAGTATCGGATGCCACAGCGACTCTGCTCAAGTTTGATCAACAAGTATCAGAGTCTGATCCCGTGAGAGCACCAACAGCTGACTCCTCAGACAGGTCGTCAGGTTTAACACCCGGTCCGGTCCTCACCGCTGCAGCATCCACCTTACCAGCTCCACAGGCTGAATCCTCTCTCAGCCAAACACCTGAGACTGGTACAGCCTCACACTGATTTCACTTCTACCATCAACACAAGGAAACACAGTCTTTCCTAGATATTTTTCTTTTTTTTTTTGTTTCAAATTATAAATTTGGCCTGAAATCTGTCTTTATGTTTAGAAATCACACCACTGTCCACCCTGGACTCCACCCCAGAGGTCCAACACCTGCCCCTGCAGACTCCTCCTCAAACAGCCCAGCCATAGGAGCAGTGACCGCAGAGAGTGAGGATGATAAGAAAGAGGAGAGTCCTCTCAGTCACAGCCAGGCCAAGGAGGAGGAGACGGTGCTGGTGTTGGACAAAACAGAAAGACAGGAAAAGATGCAGGACCAGGAGGACAAAGAGACTGGAGCTTCTGCTGCAGAGACAGGTACGCTTTGATTTACTTTGAAGTAGAACTGTGAGTGGCAGCAGTTCCTCAGTGGGTAGAGAATCAGGCTTGTCCAAATTGACCTCTTCTTCAAGTGTTTGAGATGATGTGACATTGTCCTTGGGGCAGGTACTTGCCATAAGTCATTGCAGGTGTTTAATAACAGCACCAAGATGAAGACACATGAAGTCCATTTGGAAAATGCTTAATTATTAGCTTATCTGCTTTGTTGAACAAAGCCAGGACCAGGTCTTTTTTATCCCTGTTTGTCCTAGATTGGACTTTAAAGCAGTCCCTGTCTCTTCTGGGAAAGCAACAGATGTGCAAAGACCAAACAAACGGAGAGGAGAGTGTGAAGAAGACATTACAGATGAAAACACCCATGAGCACGGACTACTCCCTCCCCCCTTTTGACCCCAGCAATCCAGTTGTTATGACACTATTTATTCACCGTGACTGTTCATCACTGTTTTCTTTACATGTGCATTTCCACAGTCACTCTCGTGTGTGTGTGGGTGTGTGTCCTCAGGTATGGAGTTCTTAGTCCCGAAGACTGGTTTCTTCTGTATGGTATGTCATCCATTCTTCAGCGGAACCAAAGAAGCTAAGATCAACCACTGCAAAACCATCAAACACTACGAGAACCTAAAGGTAGGCAGCTCATGGTTATTTGTTGCAGTTTCTCCCTCTTTTATTCTGCTCCATTTTCACACTTACTGTGATACAGGTGAAAAACGTCCACGTGTGTTCACAAAGAGTGTTTTTCCTTTTTTCCTTCTCTTGTAGAAATACCTGCAGACTGAGAAGACGGTGAATGTGACTGACAAACCAGACCCCAGCTGAATGTGGCTGTGAAGCTTTTGACTCAGTTTTGCCATTCCCCTCCTTTTGTATCGTCTCCTTATTTCTCTCTCAAGGTCCAGATTCTCAGATATGACGTCAATAAATTGCATTTACTAAATTGTAGCTTGTTGGTCATTCACAATCTCAGTGTCTGATAATATTTGATAGAAGTCTGTTATCAATGATTTATACCATCATAAAACCACACTGTCATCACAATAACCTTAAAGCAAAGATGAAAATCTCACTGCATCAACTTGTATCTTTACACCTGCACTTATTTTCATTGGCATGTACAGTAAATTGCTAATACACTATTTTAGACTGTCTGCTACTCACACTATTTGCTATTCTATATGTTGCCTGTCATTTACATAGTGCTTATATCCAAAGGGCTTTATATTTGGCTCTTGTTTACCCATTCAAATACACTCACACACACACTGATGGCAGTGCTTGCCACTTCTGCATGTGGACAGGAGGAGCTGAGGATCAAACTGCCAGCCCAGTTCCAGCAGCTCCTCCTGCAGTGAGAGCCACTGGCCACACGCCTTAGACAACCTTGGCATTACTACAGCCAGTGACGCCCACGCCTCAGTGACTGTGGGGTCAACACTCAAACCAGGGATCCTTTGTGTGGCACTTGTCAAGTCCCAGCTTATTAGCAGGACATTTATTTCAGCACAAGATGGCAGTACACTCTGTTCTAAGCTCAGAGCATCAACCTGTTTCTGACACAGTCTTACAAATCCTTTCATACCTCACAAGGCTTCATATCATCGCTTAGATTAGCTTTTCTGTGTGTCAGAATCTTGTGCTACTGTGCTACCTGAGTGTCATCAGGTTCAAGGTGACTAAACTATGGCCATAAACTGTTTCCTCACTATGAGTCAAAGATCTTTTCTTACAAATATAGCATAGAAAGATAGTACAGCAACTGCACTAACATCTCAGATATTATCATAAAATATTTGCAGAAAAATCTTTTTAGGATTTCACAAGGTGTGGCTGCATCAGACAGACACAAACAAAACAAATCATTTCTTTTATTAATATCAAGACAAAAATAGCAAAAGTAAATTCTTCATGGTGTCAACATGTCAGTTCTCAACATTGTTGTTATCAAAGTTAACAAATAGCAAAGAATGTCTTCAAAACTGAGCAAAAAATAAATAAAGCATCACATAACAAAATTCATATTTAGTACTCCTACCATTAGGACGCAGTAGCGCTTTAATCCTGGCTGGCATGTTCTCCACGAGCCTTTCACACTGTTGAGGGGTAATCTTCTCCCATTCTTCTTCAATTACTGTTTTTAATTCTTCCAAATCCTTTGCTTAAAACAGACCTTTTGATAATCCAGCAAAGATTTTCAATGGGGCTCATGTCCGGGGATTGAGCTGGCCACTCTAAGACCTGGATATTGTGCTCCTGCAGCCAAGTTCTACTTGACCTGGATGCGTGGCAAGGGGCATAATCTTGCCCAAACATCCGCTTTCCACCTCCACTGTGCATCTTCAAACAGCCACAGCACTTTTCTATAGAGAAGCCTATATGTCAGCTCAAGTTATTTCTGGATTTTTTCTTTGCATCCCCAACAGTTTTCTTGGCACTTGTGGCTGAAGTTTTTCTTGCTCTACCTGAGCGTAGCTTGGTATCAACAGAAGCCCATATTTTGCACTTCTTCATCAGAGTTTGAACACTACTGATTGGCATTGTCAAATGTTTGGATATGTTTTTCTATCCTTTTCCTGCTTTCTAAAGTTCAAATACCTTCTCTTGTAGGTCTTTTCATAGTTCTTTTGCTTTCCCCATGGCTCAGAATCCAGCAAAGTCAGTGCAGCTCTAGATGAAATGTGCAGGCATCTGTCAGGAGCCCATAAAAAAAAACTACACATATATTTTGTTGAGCTTATGTTTTCTTTTCTTTTCTTTCTTTCCTTCTTTGCTTCTTTTTTTTCTGTCTTTCTGAAAACTTTCCAGCAAAGTTTCCTTGAAGGCACAATGGTACTCTGTGCTGGGCTGAATTCCACACTGATTGTTACTAATACTGTCATCTAATACTGTCTGTATACAGTATAAAGAGCTTTATTTCCAACATGGTACACCTCAGTCATACTACAGTAACAGCTATCTGTTATGTATCCACACTTTGTAATTTGAGCCATCTGGATTCTTCCAATTGTGACTTTTGGAGCTGCATTTACCACTTTGCCTCATTCATGGCCTGTAACGTGCCTACTTGTAATTTGGATATTTCCTCAATGGCAAGTTGCTGATGTGGATTCAAGAAGATATTTTCTTCTTCCACTTAAAGAACTACAACCAACTGTGCTGAGCAAACCACATGCACACAAAACACACACATACTCACTCCTGGACTTAAAATTGCTGCTATATGTGCAGCCTTTCTTCTTTTTATTTCTCTTACTGTAAAACAGTGCACATGGTCATTTTGGTCATACTGTTTCTAGTATTTATTATTATTGTTTCCTCTAATACTGTAAATATTTTTTTTCTTGGAGTCTTTATATTCTGTATATTCTGAGTGCCTGTACCCTATTGCATCTGCTCTTTGCTGCTGTAACAGTGTAATTTCCCCATTGTGGGACTATTAAAGGTTTATCTTATCTTATCTTATCTACTGTATGAAAATGAAGGGCAGAGATGATGGAGGATATCATTCTAACTCTTATTTTATTGCCATCAATTCAATTCAATTCAATTTATTCATTAATTATACAGCGCCTTACAGAGAAAGAGAGAAAACTCTCTCTTTCTCTCAGAGAGAAGAACTCTGAGAGAGAAAAAAACTCTGTAAGGAATATACAGTATTCCCTTCTAAGTTATATTTTACAGTGTTCTACGTTCTACTCTACAGAATTCTGATCTGTGTTCTCTTCTACAGCATTCCTTAAATTGTAGTAACACTGTAGAGAGAGTTTTTTCTCTCTGTGGAGGGAAGAGAAAGAGAGAAGATGAGAAAGAGAAGAGCAGAGAAGCAAAGAAAGACAAGCAGAGAAAGAGAAAGTTCTTCTCTCCTCTTTCGTGGCGAAAGAGAAGGAGAGAAGAACTGTCTGTGGAGGGAAGAGAAAGAGAGAACAGCAGAGAAGTTGAGACAGAGAGAAGCAGAGAAAGAGAGAGTTCTTCTCTCTCTTTCTCTTTCGGTGGAGAAAGAGGGTTAGCGTTACGCAGTGGCGGTTCTACATTGAATTGCTTGAAATTAAAGTTATCAGAAATTAAATAAATATACTCTATATACATAAAAGCAAAAATATACACAATCACATAATAACAGCAGATAATAATGATATAAGATCAAAACAATATAATTTCATTATTTTAGAATAATTT
The DNA here is from genome assembly GCF_017976425.1 of Toxotes jaculatrix. Taxonomy (NCBI): domain Eukaryota; kingdom Metazoa; phylum Chordata; class Actinopteri; family Toxotidae; genus Toxotes; species Toxotes jaculatrix. The sequence continues at coordinate 22,105,884 of NC_054411.1, forward strand.
AAAAAAAATAAAAGAATAATATACAAATAAAATATAGAATAAATATTCTGAATAGCACAAATCCTTCATCACACAAATGAAAACACACTACAGGAAATCTAATTCTAACACTATTGCACTAAGAGCAGCAAACAAAAAACTAAAACTAAAACCTGACCTTTCTTGCCTTCCTTGATGCAAAATCATCAATAATGTCATTATACAAAATCTGCTCCCCTACTGAATGATTGATACTGATGACAGCAAGGCCAGTGAGTAGTAGCTTGTGCCAAAAACCGCCACTGGCGTTACTGAAAACGCTCTGTTTCTCGCTTAGGAGGGCTAAAGAAGGCCATGCTCGCCTTCTCCCTCCCTCCCTCTCCATCGATAGAGACAGAAAGAGAGAGGAAAAGCGTCTCGATCTCTATGTGTCTCAAGGAGAGAGAGGGGAAGCTCTCTGGTGTAACTCGCTCTCTGCCTGAGAGAGAGAAGAGAGAGATCTCTTGCTCTTCCCTTTCTCTCTGCCTGAGAGAGAGGAGGAACCCAGAGAGGCAAAAACTCTAATAATGTATATACATTATTTCCATTTCAATACATCTAAAAAAGCAAAAACTCTCTGTTTCTCTCTCAGGGAGCGAGAGAGAAGGACAGAGTCTGGTGGCCCGGGTCACATCTGTATTCAGTTCTCCTGGATATTCACCTCACAGACGCTCAAAATGAACCGTTATCAGTAAGGATCCGCAGCATGAGCGGATCGAAAGCGACTGAATGCCCCCAGCAAAGACGTTGGTAGCCTGAGACACCGGCGACGCACCGCCACCAGAGCTGTCCCTACCTCCTCAGAAACGTTGAGTCAGTGAAGGAAGGCTCCTCATTTATATCATCTGGCTGCCGCCGTAGTGACGCCAGAGCCGTTGCCTGGGGATCAAAGGCAGGTGAGATGGTGACGTCATGAGCCACACCTCCTCTAAGCTGCTGCTCACTGGATGCTTTTTGCTTTTGACTACATTCACAGTGAAACTCTACAAACTGTTGCGAGTGAAAATCCCAGCAAGTGTAGGGGTGTTCTGATACATCAGTCAGATTGTTGAAAAATTCAAAAGCATTCCAAAGGCAGTGTAAAGAATAAAAATGATCAAGTGCAGCTCTACACTTTGATTTGAACATTTGTCATGTATGACTTCATTTAATACTGTAGGTTCATACATGATCATCCACAGCTGAAGCTCACATTCATGCACCTGTCCTGACAAGATGCTACATGTGATTGATTGTGATCCACCATGTCTCAGCTAAAATGTTTTTCCTTGAGTCTTATTCAAAATGTGACATTGAAAACTGAACCATCTGTGCCAACAGAATGAAGATAAGTTATGAAAAAAACCATCAACAAACTCTCAACAAAGTTCTCCGTCGCTACGACGGATTTCCGTCATTTGGAGTTCACAGAGGCAACTTATGAGATCAATGTAGATCCGGGGAAAAAAAATAATAATAATCATGTCCCATATCAGAGTGGAATGTAAACACGGAGCTGTGGCGCCATAGTTAAGCTAGCATGGACTCCCTCATAATGATCAACTGCTCCAATGTATCGGATATTGACCGAACACAAAAAAAGTGTCAGCGAGTCAGCAAAAAAGTGCTGACTCGCCATCAGACTGATGCGTCTCACAAGGCTGCCCTTCGCGCTCTCAAAAATACATCCTCACTGCCAGGTGCCACAATAACAACAACGGAGGCGCAGCAATCCATGGCGGACCGTGTTTGCAACCACAAAGTACGCATATGTTCGTTTATTGCGGAACATGATTTGTCGTTGACCATCGCCCAACCACTGGTCGAACTCATTAAGTCCTGCGCTGAAGGCCGGTGCGCACTGTCGAGACTGTCAGTGTCAAACTCCCATGCGTCCTATCTTTGCACACATGGTACTGCCGCTCATCAAAAAGAGATAATGGCTCTTAAACTGAAAAAATGTACCATAGAGATTTGCACTCTTTGTTATTTAATCCTGGTGCTGTTTGTTTATGTATTTTTTATTTCTATTTTCTTATATGTAAAAGGTTTACTTTAAATAAGAAAAATAACATGTAATGAAAAGTTATGTAGATGCTTGATTATTTTAGAGAGAAAGATATAAGCACGTTTTGCAAAAAAAAATTGAAGAGCCAACAAAAAAAATGCAATAGATGCTATAGAACAGCTTTTTAAAATCCTCCTGTAAAATAATATTGGTCGAGCATTTAAACATGATAGCTGCATTTGGTGCTGAAGTCCTATGCATTAGTATTTCTTAAGCAGGTGTCAAGTAACCTAACCTGGAACTTGTTTCACATACTGCGTGTGACTTGGCTGTAGCGCGAAAAAAATTTCAGTCAGAAGATTTTTTTTACTTTAATCCATGCAAACTCAGAGCAAGAGCTTCATAAATACCTTTATTGCACATTAAAAACTGTATTCATTTCAACAATTGTATCAACTGTCAATATCAGTTGTATTTTTCCCAACTAGTTATTGTAAATGAAGACATATTTAATGTGCCTTATTCATTTGTGGTCACAGTTATATTGAATTTCAAATAAACCTACTGTAACCCCCTACAGTAATGGCACTGAGTTCATTTTCTATGAACTACTCGTCAGGTTTTTTCCAGATTTACCATAAAGCTCATAATGAATCTAGCAGGATGCTTTGGTGAATTAATGTTTTCAGTGTCATTAAAATTGGTACAAGTACAAAAGACACATGAGGAAAGCAGACATTCCAATATAGACAGCAACATTCAATCAACATTTCTATTATTTATGTAGCTGATTAAAGCTAATACAGAAATGGGCTTGTAATTAATTACAAAGAAAACCTCTACCAGTGTGTTCTTGGATGGTTACAATAGAGTGCAAACCAGATAAGGGATGAAAAAGAAACAGCAACAAACTCAGAGCAAGAGCTTCATAAATACCTTTATTGCACATTAAAAAGTGTATTCGTTTCAAGCATTGTATTAATAATCAATATCAGCAGAAAGGTGTATGAAAGAATGGAATGAACTGATGAATGGTGACAAGTGTTAAAAATACACACACACACACACATATACAGTTGCATATATAGTAGGATTTACTATATATATATAACCAGGTAAGTGCATTGAGAACCAATTCTCATTTGCAGTGACAACCTGGCCACAGACACAATCCAGTAGATAAGACAAAGGATCACAGTACAAATTCAATACATATCAATCAAAATGACAGTGTAATATGTGCATATATATACAGTGAGGTTCATGGTAAATGACTAAAAACAACTACAAGGATCTTGGATTATGGTTTGTAATGTATTCTTAAAAGAAGAGAATGGTATTAAAGACCTGAGTTTTAGAGTCTGCAAAGAGCATAGGTATGAACACTGTAAAATGTAATTGCTAATATAGCTTAAAATAAGAAGTGATCTTAACTCATGTGTGCTTACTTTGCTGACTCTATTATGTTACACTTAGTTAATAAAACTTTTTAGGGAGTAAAGTAATTAAAGTCATCAGCCTGAGAAAGTATGAGTGATGAAGAGCCGTCCTCACAAGCTGACACCTATGCCCGACACTAGGTGGCAGCACTTGGCTGTGACATGCGCAATTCCCGTGAAGACATGTAATGGTTGCAAGCACATTGAAAACGGGAAGAAAGCTTGTGGCTCTGTCATGTTAAGGTAAGTTGCTGCAAACTGGAAGATTTTATCGGCTTTTTATTTAGTAAGGTCTTTAGGTCTTATGCCGTATCCCTCATCTGTCGGCGAAAGGTTTCAGGTTAACCGTATGTCTTCAGATTGCCAATTCAAATACTCCTAAGCAAGCTGAAATGACACTGCCTTTTTATATATTTATTTATTTTGCTGGGAGTCGGTCCCAACAGACACCACAGAGGTTAGCATGTGTAGATAGCGCGTTAACTAGCGCTAACATCGTTAGCAACTGTTAAGAAGCACAATACGTTTGCTGAAATTCTTTGAGTTATCCTAAAAGTTAGAATGAATGAGTAGTTTTGCAAGATCTATGTGAAGGGCTAACGTCGCTAGCGCTAGCTTACACACGTTGATGTAATGAGCACTTGTAAGCTAGCACTAACAACGTTAGCCCTTCAAAGTCAAAGTCAGCATTATTGTCAAAACCATATGTACAGGTCATACACAGGTTTTGAAATTGCAGTGCTCCCTAGGCCCACAGTGTTACACTAGATAAATTAGAAAACCCTGTCATCAGTCTGCCCACATGTTGCAGTGACAAAGAACCATAGATAGGCAAGGTGATTGCTCTTATTCTTCTTAGGACTATGATGACCCACACATGTCCCACACCTCAATCGGGATCCTGACACTGATTCCTCAACACAGTGTGGACTCTCAAAAATACACTCCCTCCCCCCAAAAATCTTCTCTTGCACTGACTCATTGTCCTCACAATGTCAGTAGAATGTCACATGTTAGGTTTGCTCAGTACTGGGAAAGTGTCCCCTTGGCCACCCCTTTTTTTGCTGGAGCCAGCCTCATTGCTCTTTCTTCTCAAACAGGCTGCTAAATACTTTGCTGTTCACAAGGAGAAATGTCAACACCTTTTCTTTCAGCCCTTCTTCTTCCCTCTCTCTTCATGGTGACACCATTGTGGCCATATAGCAGCATCAGGCTCTATAGCCAGTTACCTCCAAATTTACTACATACCTCAAATGTCTGCATTACACTTGCACATTACACAGTTAGACTTGTGCACATTCATATCTGCTGTTCATGTTAATGAATTGGACACAATTTCTTCTTCTTAGAGAACAAATAAACTGTTTTTGTGTCCCCTTCAAAATGTTTTTCTTTCAACAAAACAAAAGCACAACCAGCTTTGACAAAGTGTCTGTGGAAACAATCCACCATTTTTGTTTTGTCTGTGACAACAATACCATCACATTTAATAACAGTGGGCAAATGGGAAGACATATTTTTCTTTTCTATTGATTTGACAGTGTTCCACAATTTTTGAGGGTCAGAGCGATTGGCAACGAGTTGCTGTTTGAAAAAGCCGGATTTTGCGTGTCTGACTGACTGAGTACATTTGTTTCTTATTGCCCTGTATGTCTGCCAGACTGATGTTTCATTAGAAGAATTTGCTTTACGCCATAGGTGCTGTTTATGGCCAATAAGCTCAGACAGATCAGAACTGAACCAGGGACTGACAGTGGTGGAATGTAACAAAGTATTTGTACTTCGTTACTGTACTTAAGTATTTTTTTTACGTATCTGTACTTTACTTAAGTAAAAATAATAATGCATACTTTGTATTTTACTCCATTACATTTTGCAGCAATTATCTGTACTTTCTACTCCACTACATTTCTACAATTTATGCCGTTACTCGTTACATGTTATGAACATAATTTCTTCAAAATCTTGCATGAAAAAAAAAAAAAGACTGATTGCGTTGAGGCGTTGTTTGCCATTGCCAACCAATCAGGTGGCTCTATTACCCCCAATGATGGCGGAGTGCGCATTCGGTAGCAGCACGAGCTGGTGGACTGGTCTAATTCCGGCGAGAAGAAACGACATGCAACACAAACATGAACCCAGAGCCAACGTCGGCTGAGCGTGAGCCTGAGCCCTCCAGCTCAGAATCAGACAGCCATCTTTGGCCGTATTTAAGCAGGTGACATAGGCAGAGACATAAATCAGTATATCTACATTCTTTATCAAAATTTGGGGGCGCAGCGCAGTACGTTAGGAGTGCGGCTTTGGACCGGCCTGAGATCCGAGGGTCGTGGGTTCGATCCCTCGACCAAGCGCAAAAAAAACGGATACGGTGATGGTGAAGGAGACGCGCATCCCCTGCCTCTGCGACCATGGCTGTGGTGCCCCTGAGCAAGGCACCGATTCACCCCAGCTCCCCGGGCGCCTCACTAGGCAGCCCCCTGCCCCAGCGTCTCTAGTGCATGTTGCTCATGTGCATAATGCTTGTGTGTGTGTTTCGTTCACTTGGTGTGGGTAAAATGCAGAGAATAATTTCCCCAGGAGGGATCAATAAAGTAATTTTTTAAAAAAAATGGCCCTGACACTGAGACAACCCATTGCGTGAGTACTTTTACTTTCAAAAAATACTTTAAAGTAAATTTAAAAGTAAGTACTTAGTACTTTTACTTAAGTAAGATTCTTGATGCAGTACTTCCACTTTCACTTGAGTATATTTTTTGCGGGATATTTGTACTTTTACTTAAGTACTAAGCTTCAGTACTTCTTCCACCACTGGGAACTGAGACGCTTTTTTATCCTCATTCTTTTGAGAGAAGCATGTTTGTTCAAGATGGCACCCAACAAAGTTTTAAAGTATGTCCAGGCGTCTTCCACGTCATTGGGATAAGACCAATTCTGTGCCATTCAACTTGTGTCAGGTCATATAAAAAAGTCAGTTCATTAAAGTTTTTCTGGAGGCGTTTGAAAACAATCAAGGGAGGGCTTCTTGAGATGGTGCCCTTGCGCACACAAGCTCCATTATAATGGTCACTGAAGCTTTGACAAAAAAACTCCACATGTATACCTACCTGGCCTGTTGGTGAGTATAACATCAATTAATGAATGTGCCACATTCCATAGTCTTGGTATTGTATCTGGTAGGGGCCTGCACAATCTGGGACAGGTTTAGTGCATCCAGCTGTAACTGCACAGAAGATGGAGGGTCAAGCACATCCCAATTCAAGTCCCCTAGCAGGATAAATTCAGAGGAAGTGTGAGGGGCAATCAGCTCACTTGGAGCAGGCAGAGCACAGGCAGGGGCAGAGGGTGGCCTGTAACAACCAGCAACAGTGAGAGAAAACTTCTTAGTTGATTTTTACAACAATCATCTTCAACTGTTTGGCCACAGATTTAGAGGAAATCACAGCGCACTGCAAGTTATCCCTACAATAGACAGCGACCCCCACACCCTTGGAATTTCTGTCCTGACCAAAAATATTGTAGCCAGGGATGGAAACAGCAGAGTTGGGGCTGGATTTCTTAAACCAAGACTCAGAGATGACTAAAATGTCAGGATTTGCAGTCAGTGCAGCAACTTTTGGGAGGAGGCTGCGTATGTGTGCGACCCATGCAAATGTGCTAGCCTGTCAATGGGATTCTCCATGTTATGAAGTCAGCTGCTTTCTTGCGAGGGCAGAGTAGTATGTTTAAATGCATTAAACCAAGGCTTTTGCCATTACAAAACAGTCAAAAGCTAATAAATGTACATCCGAACATTTAGCTTGTTGGCAGAGGAATCGGTGAGTGAGCAAAGATCTGGACCAGGGAAACTGGCGTAATTGCTGAGAGTCAAACATGTCACTGATGTGCAGGCTGTAGAAAAAGGCTAAATGTGAATGAAGCTGCAGAGTAAGGAGCTCATCCTGAGTGGCCCTCTTGCTACAAGTGACCATTTCACATTCCATTGAATATTATTTAACGCACTGTTTATTGCATATTTTGAAAAGTGCAGCTTTGTATTGATACGTACAGTTGAATTTTATAATTTCTTCTAAATACAGGTTTAGGAGTAAGATGTTTGATGACATGCTAACAGATGTTTGTGTGTCTCTGAAGGTACCCTGACTGGGAACCAAGTGTACCACGGTCAGCTGGACTCTTGTTCTTCTGTTTCCAATAATAAGAAAAGAGAGAGAGCACCGGCCTGAGAGGAAGGACAAGGAATCATCAGGTTAGTCAGTGTGTAGCTTTGTTCTTTACAGACTTATGTATGTTCAGAGTCTGACTCTGGAAAGCTCTTTTAAAGTCATCTGCTAACGGGGAAGAGAGTTTGTCTGTGCTCAGCTAAGATCACACTTTACCTGTTGTTTACCTGAGATTTCTGACATCACTTCTGGTTTTGGAGCCTTACACAAGAGTGATGTGGAGCTTTCTTTGCTTTCCCTCCTCCCTTTGCTTCGTGCTGTGTCTACAGGGGGTTCCTCTCCCATTGGTGGGAAGCGTCCACACCATGACTCCACTGACACCAGCCGACATCCACCCTCCTCTAAGGCGGGTCACAGCTCTAAACGTGGACAGTCCATCATCACAACTGTCAAGAGCGGGATGAAGACTGGAACTAAGATGGCTGAGACAGTGGCTGTTTTTCTCTTTAGTTGTGTAAAGCTTGTAACAGAATTTTGGACCAACCTCAGCCACAGCTCACTGTCTCTAAGGCGGGTCACAGCTCCAAACGTGGACAGTTCATCATCACAACTGTCAAGAGCGGGATGAAGACTGGAACTAAGGTGGCTGACACAGTGGCCATTATATATCTATATACCTATCTATGTAACTCTTTATCTGTATCTAATTTATTTATCTATATCTAATTAATTAATTTCTTTTTTGGTGTATTTTTTAAAAGCTGTAGGATCAAGCTGATAAATTCGTATTCCTACCACGAGTCATCTTGCCTGTGTAGTCCGATCCCTATGTACCGACGTCACTTTCTCACTTGCACATTTATACCATTATACCTTTCTCTGTTTTTATTTTTCTTTGATGCACCCTAAACAACAAATGCTTTGTCATGAGATGCCTTAGAGTCTACAACATTGCATACTGACCCTTTGATATGAAACTCTGTGTGAAACTTTCTGCAGATCGGACCTTCCGGACCTTCAGACATTCTGCAGAGCGTAAGGACCATGGAAGAACGGGAAAAGGACTTTTGTCGCTCCACTATTTCATTTCATTTTATTTTGCAACTTTCAAAGTTTGTATTTTCAGAACGTTTATAAACGCTTTTATATATTTATATATAATATTATATAGTCCTGCAGAAAATTGCTGGAGAGGTGTGATGATGCGGGGAGGGGTTTTCCCAGACATAGAAGCATTATTTCTCACCTTTGTGATACGCTGGAATCAACAAATGCCTCGTCACCAGTCTCCTTAGAGTCTACAACATTGCATATTGACCCTTTGATCTGAAACTTTGTCATTTAGCACTCCTTTCCATGTGACTACAGCCCAAGGAGAAAAGAGCTTCTACAACCAATGTTTACATCAAGCACACCCAAATGTTTACATCAAGCACACCCAAATGTTCACATTAAGCACCCAAATGTTCACATCAAGCAGACCCAAATGTTCACATCAAACACCCCTAATTTATTTTTATTTATTTCATGTTGTCTTGAAGGGAATGAAAAAACAATGAAAGGGGAAGGATGAAGGAAGTGATGTCAGAAAAGGGGTGGGAGGATACAGTGGGAGGGTCTAGGAAGTGTTGTCTTACAGGGGTGCAGGGTTGGGAAGTGACAACACAAAGGGGCGGGGAATATGCTTCGTGGTTTGGGGAGTCATAAATAAGGGTTCATTAATCAACCTTTGGACATAAGGGTATACCCTTATTCTCTCTCACTATTTTACATTAGAAGAAGCATTTTGCAGAGTTTTCCCGTGCGTTTCTGTCATCTGCAGTACCTGGCACTTTCAGGGCAAACGTTGTGAAAAACAGTCTCATATGGCCAGGAACGGTCAAATTTTACCGTTTGAGCTGAAATGACAGCTTTGCATCAAATATGTTGCCGGCGTCAAAATAAGACTTTTTCCAGCATGGAAACACTATTTTACATTAGAAGAAGCATTTTGCAGAGTTTTCCCGTGTGTTTCTGTCATCTGCAGTACCTGGCACTTTCAGGGCAAACGTTGTGAAAAACACTCTCAAATTGGCATGAACGGTCAAATTTTACCGTTTGAGCTGAAATGAACGGTGTGTCTAAAATATGTTGCCGGCGTCAAAATAAGACTTTTTCCAGCATGGAAACACTATTTTACATTAGAAGAAGCATTTTGCAGAGTTTTCCCGTGTGTTTCTGTCATCTGCAGTACCTGGCACTTTCAGGGCAAACGTTGTGAAAAACACTCTCAAATTGGCATGAACGGTCAAATTTGACCGTTTGAGCTGAAATGAACGGTGTGTCTAAAATATGTTGCCGGCGTCAAAATAAGACTTTTTCCAGCATGGAAACACTATTTTACATTAGAAGAAGCATTTTGCAGAGTTTTCCCGTGTGTTTCTGTCATCTGCAGTACCTGGCACTTTCAGGGCAAACGTTGTGAAAAACAGTCTCAAATGGCCAGGAACGGTCAAAATTTACCGTTTGAGCTGAAATGACAGCTTTGCATCATATGTGCTGCAGGCGTCAAAATAAGACTTTTTCCAGCATGGAAACACTATTTTACATTAGAAGAAGCATTTTGCAGAGTTTTCCCGTGTGTTTCTGTCATCTGCAGTACCTGGCACTTTCAGGGCAAACGTTGTGAAAAACACTCTCAAATTGGCATGAACGGTCAAATTTTACTGTTAGAGCTGAAATGAACGGTGTGTCTAAAATATGTTGCAGGCGTCAAAATAAGACTTTTTCCAGCATGGAAACACTATTTTACATTAGAAGAAGCGTTTTGCAGAGTTTTCCCGTGTGTTTCTGTCATCTGCACTTTCAGGGCAAACGTTGTGAAAAACACTCTCATATGGCCAGGAACGGTCAAATTTTACCGTTTGAGCTGAAATGACAGCTTTGCATCAAATATGTTGCCGGCGTCAAAATAAAACTTTGTCCAGCATGGAAACACTATTTTAAATTAGAAGAAGCATTTTGCAGAGTTTTCCCGTGTGTTTCTGTCATCTGCAGTACCTGGCACTTTCAGGGCAAACGTTGTGAAAAACAGTCTCAAATGGCCAGGAACGGTCAAATTTTACCGTTTGAGCTGAAATGACAGCTTTGCATCAAATATGTTGCCGGCGTCAAAATAAGACTTTTTCCAGCATGGAAACACTATTTTACATTAGAAGAAGCATTTTGCAGAGTTTCCCCGTGTGTTTCTGTCATCTGCAGTACCTGGCACTTTCAGGGCAAACGTTGTGAAAAACAGTCTCAAATGGCCAGGAACGGTCAAAATTTACCGTTTGAGCTGAAATGACAGCTTTGCATCATATGTGCTGCAGGCGTCAAAATAAGACTTTTTCCAGCATGGAAACACTATTTTACATTAGAAGAAGCATTTTGCAGAGTTTTCCCGTGTGTTTCTGTCATCTGCAGTACCTGGCACTTTCAGGGCAAACGTTGTGAAAAACACTCTCAAATTGGCATGAACGGTCAAATTTTACTGTTAGAGCTGAAATGAACGGTGTGTCTAAAATATGTTGCCGGCGTCAAAATAAGACTTTTTCCAGCATGGAAACACTATTTTACATTAGAAGAAGCATTTTGCTGAGTTTTCCCGTGTGTTTCTGTCATCTGCACTTTCAGGGCAAACGTTGTGAAAAACACTCTCATATGGCCAGGAACGGTCAAATTTTACTGTTAGAGCTGAAATGAACGGTGTGTCTAAAATATGTTGCCGGCGTCAAAATAAGACTTTTTCCAGCATGGAAACACTATTTTACATTAGAAGAAGCATTTTGCAGAGTTTTCCCGTGTGTTTCTGTCATCTGCAGTACCTGGCACTTTCAGGGCAAACGTTGTGAAAAACACTCTCAAATGGCCAGGAACGGTCAAATTTTACTGTTAGAGCTGAAATGAACGGTGTGTCTAAAATATGTTGCCGGCGTCAAAATAAGACTTTTTCCAGCATGGAAACACTATTTTACAATAGAAGAAGAATTTTGCAGAGTTTTCCCGTGTGTTTCTGTCATCTGCAGTACCTGGCACTTTCAGGGCAAACGTTGTGAAAAACACTCTCAAATTGGCATGAACGGTCAAAATTTACTGTTAGAGCTGAAATGAACGGTGTGTCTAAAATATGTTGCCGGCGTCAAAATAAAACTTTGTCCAGCATGGAAACACTATTTTACATTAGAAGAAGCATTTTGCAGAGTTTTCCCGTGTGTTTCTGTCATCTGCAGTACCTGGCACTTTCAGGGCAAAAGTTGTGAAAAACAGCCTCAAATTGGCATGAACGGTCAAATTTTACTGTTAGAGCTGAAATGAACGGTGTGTCTAAAATATGTTGCCGGCGTCAAAATAAGACTTTTTCCAGCATGGAAACACTATTTTACATTAGAAGGAGAATTTTGCAGAGTTTTCCCGTGTGTTTCTGTCATCTGCAGTACCTGGCACTTTCAGGGCAAACGTTGTGAAAAACAGTCTCAAATGGCCAGGAACGGTCAAATTTTACCGTTTGAGCTGAAATGAACGGTGTGTCTAAAATATGTTGCCGGCGTCAAAATAAGACTTTTTCCAGCATGGAAACACTATTTTACATTAGAAGAAGCATTTTGCAGAGTTTTCCCGTGTGTTTCTGTCATCTGCAGTACCTGGCACTTTCAGGGCAAACGTTGTGAAAAACACTCTCAAATTGGCATGAACGGTCAAATTTTACTGTTAGAGCTGAAATGAACGGTGTGTCTAAAATATGTTGCCGGCGTCAAAATAAAACTTTGTCCAGCATGGAAACACTATTTTACATTAGAAGAAGCATTTTGCTGAGTTTTCCCGTGTGTTTCTTTCATCTGCAGTACCTGGCACTTTCAGGGCAAACGTTGTGAAAAACAGTCTCATATGGCCAGGAACGGTCAAATTTGACCGTTTGAGCTGAAATGACAGCTTTGCATCAAATATATTGCCGGCGTCAAAATAAGACTTTTTCCAGCATGGAAACACTATTTTACATTAGAAGAAGCATTTTGCAGAGTTTTCCCGTGTGTTTCTGTCATCTGCAGTACCTGGCACTTTCAGGGCAAAAGTTGTGAAAAACAGCCTCAAATTGGCATGAACGGTCAAATTTTACTGTTAGAGCTGAAATGAACGGTGTGTCTAAAATATGTTGCCGGCGTCAAAATAAGACTTTTTCCAGCATGGAAACACTATTTTACATTAGAAGAAGCATTTTGCAGAGTTTTCCCGTGTGTTTCTGTCATCTGCAGTACCTGGCACTTTCAGGGCAAACGTTGTGAAAAACACTCTCAAATGGCCAGGAACGGTCAAATTTTACTGTTAGAGCTGAAATGAACGGTGTGTCTAAAATATGTTGCCGGCGTCAAAATAAGACTTTTTCCAGCATGGAAACACTATTTTACAATAGAAGAAGAATTTTGCAGAGTTTTCCCGTGTGTTTCTGTCATCTGCAGTACCTGGCACTTTCAGGGCAAACGTTGTGAAAAACACTCTCAAATTGGCATGAACGGTCAAAATTTACTGTTAGAGCTGAAATGAACGGTGTGTCTAAAATATGTTGCCGGCGTCAAAATAAAACTTTGTCCAGCATGGAAACACTATTTTACATTAGAAGAAGCATTTTGCAGAGTTTTCCCGTGTGTTTCTGTCATCTGCAGTACCTGGCACTTTCAGGGCAAAAGTTGTGAAAAACAGCCTCAAATTGGCATGAACGGTCAAATTTTACTGTTAGAGCTGAAATGAACGGTGTGTCTAAAATATGTTGCCGGCGTCAAAATAAGACTTTTTCCAGCATGGAAACACTATTTTACATTAGAAGAAGCATTTTGCAGAGTTTTCAAGTATGTTTCTGTGATTTGCACTGCGTGGCATTTTCAGGGCACACGCTGTGTCCCAGACACACAGAGAATGGCTGGAAACGCTTAAAACGGCAAGTTTCAGTCAGTTTGTGCTGAAATGAACGGTGTGTCTAAAATATGTTGCCGGCGTCAAAATAAGACTTTTTCCAGCATGGAAACACTATTTTACAATAGAAGAAGAATTTTGCAGAGTTTTCCCGTGTGTTTCTGTCATCTGCAGTACCTGGCACTTTCAGGGCAAACGTTGTGAAAAACACTCTCAAATTGGCATGAACGGTCAAAATTTACTGTTAGAGCTGAAATGAACGGTGTGTCTAAAATATGTTGCCGGCGTCAAAATAAAACTTTGTCCAGCATGGAAACACTATTTTACATTAGAAGAAGCATTTTGCTGAGTTTTCCCGTGTGTTTCTTTCATCTGCAGTACCTGGCACTTTCAGGGCAAACGTTGTGAAAAACAGTCTCATATGGCCAGGAACGGTCAAATTTGACCGTTTGAGCTGAAATGACAGCTTTGCATCAAATATGTTGCCGGCGTCAAAATAAGACTTTTTCCAGCATGGAAACACTATTTTACATTAGAAGAAGTATTTTGCAGAGTTTTCCCGTGTGTTTCTGTCATCTGCACGTTCAGGGCAAACGTTGTGAAAAACACTCTCATATGGCCAGGAACGGTCAAATTTTACCGTTTGAGCTGAAATGACAGCTTCGCATCATATGTGCTGCCGGCGTCAAAATAAGACTTTTTCCAGCATGGAAACACTATTTTACATTAGAAGAAGCATTTTGCAGAGTTTTCCCGTGTGTTTCTGTCATCTGCAGTACCTGGCACTTTCAGGGCAAACGTTGTGAAAAACAGCCTCAAATTGGCATGAACGGTCAAATTTTACTGTTAGAGCTGAAATGAACGGTGTGTCTAAAATATGTTGCCGGCGTCAAAATAAGACTTTTTCCAGCATGGAAACACTATTTTACATTAGAAGAAGCATTTTGCAGAGTTTTCAAGTATGTTTCTGTGATTTGCACTGCGTGGCATTTTCAGGGCACACGCTGTGTCCCAGACACACAGAGAATGGCTGGAAACGCTTAAAACGGCAAGTTTCAGTCAGTTTGTGCTGAAATGAACGGTGTGTCTAAAATATGTTGCTGGCGTCAAAATAAGACTTTTTCCAGCATGGAAACACTACTTTACATTAGAAGAAGCATTTTGCTGAGTTTTCAAGTATGTTTCTGTGATTTGTACTGTGTGGCATTTTCAGGGAAAACGTTGTGAAAAACAGTCTCATATGGCCAGGAACGGTCAAATTTTACCGTTTGAGCTGAAATGACAGCTTTTCATCAAATATGTTGCTGGCGTCAAAGTAAGACTTTTTCCAGCATGGAAACACTATTTTACATTAGAAGAAGCATTTTGCAGAGTTTTCCCGTGTGTTTCTTTCATCTGCAGTACCTGGCACTTTCAGGGCACACGCTGTGTCCCAGACACACAGAGAATGGCTGGAGACGCTTAAAACGGCAAGTTTCAGTCAGTTAGTGCTGAAATGAACGGTGTGTCTAAAATATGTTGCTGGCGTCAAAATAAGACTTTTTCCAGCATGGAAACACTATTTTACATTAGAAGAAGCATTTTGCTGAGTTTTCCCGTTTGTTTCTTTCATCTGCAGTACCTGGCACTTTCAGGGCACACGCTGTGTCCCAGACACACAGAGAATGGCTGGAGACGCTTAAAACGGCAAGTTTCAGTCAGTTAGTGCTGAAATGAACGGTGTGTCTAAAATATGTTGCTGGCGTCAAAATAAGACTTTTTCCAGCATGGAAACACTACTGTACATTAGAAGAAGCATTTTGCTGAGTTTTCAAGTATGTTTCTGTGATTTGTACTGTGTGGCATTTTCAGGGAAAACGTTGTGAAAAACAGTCTCATATGGCCAGGAACGGTCAAATTTTACCGTTTGAGCTGAAATGACAGCTTTGTATCAAATATGTTGCTGGCGTCAAAATAAGACTTTTTCCAGCATGGAAACACTATTTTACATTAGAAGAAGCATTTTGCTGAGTTTTCCCGTGTGTCTCTTTCATCTGCAGTACCTGGCACTTTCAGGGCAAACGTTGTGAAAAACAGTCTCAAATGGCCAGGAACGGTGAAATTTTACCTTTTGAGCTGAAATGAACGGTGTGTCTAAAATATGTTGCTGGCGTCAAAATAAGACTTTTTCCAGCATGGAAACACTATTTTCCATTAGAAGAAGCATTTTGCTGAGTTTTCCCGTGGGTTTCTTTCATCTGCAGTACCTGGCACTTTCAGGGCAAACGTTGTGAAAAACAGTCTCAAATGGCCAGGAACGGTCAAATTTTACCTTTTGAGCTGAAATGAACGCTGTGTTTAAAATATGTTGCTGGCGTCAAAATAAGACTTTTTCCAGCATGGAAACACTATTTTCCATTAGAAGAAGCATTTTGCAGAGTTTTCAAGTATGTTTCTGTGATTTGTAATGTGTGGCATTTTCGGGGCACACGCTGTGTCCCAGACACACAGAGAATGGCTGGAAACGGTTAAAACGGCAAGTTTCAGTCAGTTAGTGCTGAAATGAACGGTGTGTCTAAAATATGTTGCTGGCGTCAAAATAAGACTTTTTCCAGCATGGAAACACTATTTTACATTAGAAGAAGCATTTTGCTGAGTTTTCCCGTTTGTTTCTTTCATCTGCAGTACCTGGCACTTTCAGGGCACACGCTGTGTCCCAGACACACAGAGAATGGCTGGAGACGCTTAAAACGGCAAGTTTCAGTCAGTTAGTGCTGAAATGAACGGTGTGTCTAAAATATGTTGCTGGCGTCAAAATAAGACTTTTTCCAGCATGGAAACACTACTGTACATTAGAAGAAGCATTTTGCTGAGTTTTCAAGTATGTTTCTGTGATTTGTACTGTGTGGCATTTTCAGGGAAAACGTTGTGAAAAACAGTCTCATATGGCCAGGAACGGTCAAATTTTACCGTTTGAGCTGAAATGACAGCTTTGTATCAAATATGTTGCTGGCGTCAAAATAAGACTTTTTCCAGCATGGAAACACTATTTTACATTAGAAGAAGCATTTTGCTGAGTTTTCCCGTGTGTCTCTTTCATCTGCAGTACCTGGCACTTTCAGGGCAAACGTTGTGAAAAACAGTCTCAAATGGCCAGGAACGGTGAAATTTTACCTTTTGAGCTGAAATGAACGGTGTGTCTAAAATATGTTGCTGGCGTCAAAATAAGACTTTTTCCAGCATGGAAACACTATTTTCCATTAGAAGAAGCATTTTGCTGAGTTTTCCCGTGGGTTTCTTTCATCTGCAGTACCTGGCACTTTCAGGGCAAACGTTGTGAAAAACAGTCTCAAATGGCCAGGAACGGTCAAATTTTACCTTTTGAGCTGAAATGAACGCTGTGTTTAAAATATGTTGCTGGCGTCAAAATAAGACTTTTTCCAGCATGGAAACACTATTTTCCATTAGAAGAAGCATTTTGCAGAGTTTTCAAGTATGTTTCTGTGATTTGTAATGTGTGGCATTTTCGGGGCACACGCTGTGTCCCAGACACACAGAGAATGGCTGGAAACGGTTAAAACGGCAAGTTTCAGTCAGTTAGTGCTGAAATGAACGGTGTGTCTAAAATATGTTGCTGGCGTCAAAATAAGACTTTTTCCAGCATGGAAACACTATTTTCCATTAGAAGAAGCATTTTGCTGAGTTTTCCCGTGTGTTTCTTTCATCTGCAGTACCTGGCACTTTCAGGGCAAACGTTGTGAAAAACAGTCTCATATGGCCAGGAACGGTCAAATTTTACCATTTGAGCTGAAATGACAGCTTTGTATCAAATATGTTGCTGGCGTCAAAATAAGACTTTTTCCAGCATGGAAACACTATTTTCCATTAGAAGAAGCATTTTGCTGAGTTTTCAAGCATGTTTCTTTCATCTGCAGTACCTGGCACTTTCAGGGCAAACGTTGTGAAAAACAGTCTCATATGGCCAGGAACGGTGAAATTTTACCATTTGAGCTGAAATGACAACTTTGTATCAAATATGTTGCTGGCGTCAAAATAAGACTTTTTCCAGCATGGAAACACTATTTTACATTAGAAGAAGCATTTTGCAGAGTTTTCAAGTATGTTTCTGTGATTTGTACTGTGTGGCATTTTCGGGGCACACGCTGTGTCCCAGACACACAGAGAATGGCTGGAAACGCTTAAAACGGCAGGTTTCAGTCAGTTAGTGCTGAAATGAACGGTGTGTCTAAAATATGTTGCTGGCGTCAAAATAAGACTTTTTCCAGCATGGAAACACTATTTTCCATTAGAAGAAGCATTTTGCTGAGTTTTCCCGTGTGTTTCTTTCATCTGCAGTACCTGGCACTTTCAGGGCAAACGTTGTGAAAAACAGTCTCACATGGCCAGGAACGGTCAAATTTTACCGTTTGAGCTGAAATGAACGGTGTGTCTAAAATATGTTGCTGGCGTCAAAATAAAACTTTGTCCAGCATGGAAACACTATTTTACATTAGAAGAAGCATTTTGCAGAGTTTTCCCGTGTGTTTCTGTCATCTGCAGTACCTGGCACTTTCAGGGCAAAAGTTGTGAAAAACAGCCTCAAATTGGCATGAACGGTCAAATTTTACTGTTAGAGCTGAAATGAACGGTGTGTCTAAAATATGTTGCCGGCGTCAAAATAAGACTTTTTCCAGCATGGAAACACTATTTTACATTAGAAGAAGCATTTTGCAGAGTTTTCAAGTATGTTTCTGTGATTTGCACTGCGTGGCATTTTCAGGGCACACGCTGTGTCCCAGACACACAGAGAATGGCTGGAAACGCTTAAAACGGCAAGTTTCAGTCAGTTTGTGCTGAAATGAACGGTGTGTCTAAAATATGTTGCCGGCGTCAAAATAAGACTTTTTCCAGCATGGAAACACTATTTTACAATAGAAGAAGAATTTTGCAGAGTTTTCCCGTGTGTTTCTGTCATCTGCAGTACCTGGCACTTTCAGGGCAAACGTTGTGAAAAACACTCTCAAATTGGCATGAACGGTCAAAATTTACTGTTAGAGCTGAAATGAACGGTGTGTCTAAAATATGTTGCCGGCGTCAAAATAAAACTTTGTCCAGCATGGAAACACTATTTTACATTAGAAGAAGCATTTTGCTGAGTTTTCCCGTGTGTTTCTTTCATCTGCAGTACCTGGCACTTTCAGGGCAAACGTTGTGAAAAACAGTCTCATATGGCCAGGAACGGTCAAATTTGACCGTTTGAGCTGAAATGACAGCTTTGCATCAAATATGTTGCCGGCGTCAAAATAAGACTTTTTCCAGCATGGAAACACTATTTTACATTAGAAGAAGTATTTTGCAGAGTTTTCCCGTGTGTTTCTGTCATCTGCACGTTCAGGGCAAACGTTGTGAAAAACACTCTCATATGGCCAGGAACGGTCAAATTTTACCGTTTGAGCTGAAATGACAGCTTCGCATCATATGTGCTGCCGGCGTCAAAATAAGACTTTTTCCAGCATGGAAACACTATTTTACATTAGAAGAAGCATTTTGCAGAGTTTTCCCGTGTGTTTCTGTCATCTGCAGTACCTGGCACTTTCAGGGCAAACGTTGTGAAAAACAGCCTCAAATTGGCATGAACGGTCAAATTTTACTGTTAGAGCTGAAATGAACGGTGTGTCTAAAATATGTTGCCGGCGTCAAAATAAGACTTTTTCCAGCATGGAAACACTATTTTACATTAGAAGAAGCATTTTGCAGAGTTTTCAAGTATGTTTCTGTGATTTGCACTGCGTGGCATTTTCAGGGCACACGCTGTGTCCCAGACACACAGAGAATGGCTGGAAACGCTTAAAACGGCAAGTTTCAGTCAGTTTGTGCTGAAATGAACGGTGTGTCTAAAATATGTTGCCGGCGTCAAAATAAGACTTTTTCCAGCATGGAAACACTATTTTACAATAGAAGAAGAATTTTGCAGAGTTTTCCCGTGTGTTTCTGTCATCTGCAGTACCTGGCACTTTCAGGGCAAACGTTGTGAAAAACAGTCTCAAATGGCCAGGAACGGTCAAATTTTACTGTTAGAGCTGAAATGAACGGTGTGTCTAAAATATGTTGCCGGCGTCAAAATAAGACTTTTTCCAGCATGGAAACACTATTTTACATTAGAAGAAGCATTTTGCAGAGTTTTCAAGTATGTTTCTGTGATTTGCACTGCGTGGCATTTTCAGGGCACACGCTGTGTCCCAGACACACAGAGAATGGCTGGAAACGCTTAAAACGGCAAGTTTCAGTCAGTTTGTGCTGAAATGAACGGTGTGTCTAAAATATGTTGCCGGCGTCAAAATAAGACTTTTTCCAGCATGGAAACACTACTTTACATTAGAAGAAGCATTTTGCTGAGTTTTCAAGTATGTTTCTGTGATTTGTACTGTGTGGCATTTTCAGGGAAAACGTTGTGAAAAACAGTCTCAAATGGCCAGGAACGGTCAAAATTTACCGTTTGAGCTGAAATGAACGGTGTGTCTAAAATATGTTGCCGGCGTCAAAATAAGACTTTTTCCAGCATGGAAACACTATTTTACATTAGAAGAAGCATTTTGCAGAGTTTTCAAGTATGTTTCTGTGATTTGCACTGCGTGGCATTTTCAGGGCACACGCTGTGTCCCAGACACACAGAGAATGGCTGGAAACGCTTAAAACGGCAAGTTTCAGTCAGTTTGTGCTGAAATGAACGGTGTGTCTAAAATATGTTGCTGGCGTCAAAATAAGACTTTTTCCAGCATGGAAACACTACTTTACATTAGAAGAAGCATTTTGCTGAGTTTTCAAGTATGTTTCTGTGATTTGTACTGTGTGGCATTTTCAGGGAAAACGTTGTGAAAAACAGTCTCATATGGCCAGGAACGGTCAAATTTTACCGTTTGAGCTGAAATGACAGCTTTTCATCAAATATGTTGCTGGCGTCAAAGTAAGACTTTTTCCAGCATGGAAACACTATTTTACATTAGAAGAAGCATTTTGCAGAGTTTTCCCGTGTGTTTCTTTCATCTGCAGTACCTGGCACTTTCAGGGCACACGCTGTGTCCCAGACACACAGAGAATGGCTGGAGACGCTTAAAACGGCAAGTTTCAGTCAGTTAGTGCTGAAATGAACGGTGTGTCTAAAATATGTTGCTGGCGTCAAAATAAGACTTTTTCCAGCATGGAAACACTATTTTACATTAGAAGAAGCATTTTGCTGAGTTTTCCCGTTTGTTTCTTTCATCTGCAGTACCTGGCACTTTCAGGGCACACGCTGTGTCCCAGACACACAGAGAATGGCTGGAGACGCTTAAAACGGCAAGTTTCAGTCAGTTAGTGCTGAAATGAACGGTGTGTCTAAAATATGTTGCTGGCGTCAAAATAAGACTTTTTCCAGCATGGAAACACTATTTTCCATTAGAAGAAGCATTTTGCTGAGTTTTCCCGTGGGTTTCTTTCATCTGCAGTACCTGGCACTTTCAGGGCAAACGTTGTGAAAAACAGTCTCAAATGGCCAGGAACGGTCAAATTTTACCTTTTGAGCTGAAATGAACGCTGTGTTTAAAATATGTTGCTGGCGTCAAAATAAGACTTTTTCCAGCATGGAAACACTATTTTCCATTAGAAGAAGCATTTTGCAGAGTTTTCAAGTATGTTTCTGTGATTTGTAATGTGTGGCATTTTCGGGGCACACGCTGTGTCCCAGACACACAGAGAATGGCTGGAAACGGTTAAAACGGCAAGTTTCAGTCAGTTAGTGCTGAAATGAACGGTGTGTCTAAAATATGTTGCTGGCGTCAAAATAAGACTTTTTCCAGCATGGAAACACTATTTTCCATTAGAAGAAGCATTTTGCTGAGTTTTCCCGTGTGTTTCTTTCATCTGCAGTACCTGGCACTTTCAGGGCAAACGTTGTGAAAAACAGTCTCATATGGCCAGGAACGGTCAAATTTTACCATTTGAGCTGAAATGACAGCTTTGTATCAAATATGTTGCTGGCGTCAAAATAAGACTTTTTCCAGCATGGAAACACTATTTTCCATTAGAAGAAGCATTTTGCTGAGTTTTCAAGCATGTTTCTTTCATCTGCAGTACCTGGCACTTTCAGGGCAAACGTTGTGAAAAACAGTCTCATATGGCCAGGAACGGTGAAATTTTACCATTTGAGCTGAAATGACAACTTTGTATCAAATATGTTGCTGGCGTCAAAAGAAGACTTTTTCCAGCATGGAAACACTATTTTACATTAGAAGAAGCATTTTGCAGAGTTTTCAAGTATGTTTCTGTGATTTGTACTGTGTGGCATTTTCGGGGCACACGCTGTGTCCCAGACACACAGAGAATGGCTGGAAACGCTTAAAACGGCAGGTTTCAGTCAGTTAGTGCTGAAATGAACGGTGTGTCTAAAATATGTTGCTGGCGTCAAAATAAGACTTTTTCCAGCATGGAAACACTATTTTCCATTAGAAGAAGCATTTTGCTGAGTTTTCCCGTGTGTTTCTTTCATCTGCAGTACCTGGCACTTTCAGGGCAAACGTTGTGAAAAACAGTCTCACATGGCCAGGAACGGTCAAATTTTACCGTTTGAGCTGAAATGAACGGTGTGTCTAAAATATGTTGCTGGCGTCAAAATAAAACTTTGTCCAGCATGGAAACACTATTTTACATTAGAAGAAGCATTTTGCAGAGTTTTCCCGTGTGTTTCTGTCATCTGCAGTACCTGGCACTTTCAGGGCAAAAGTTGTGAAAAACAGCCTCAAATTGGCATGAACGGTCAAATTTTACTGTTAGAGCTGAAATGAACGGTGTGTCTAAAATATGTTGCCGGCGTCAAAATAAGACTTTTTCCAGCATGGAAACACTATTTTACATTAGAAGAAGCATTTTGCAGAGTTTTCAAGTATGTTTCTGTGATTTGCACTGCGTGGCATTTTCAGGGCACACGCTGTGTCCCAGACACACAGAGAATGGCTGGAAACGCTTAAAACGGCAAGTTTCAGTCAGTTTGTGCTGAAATGAACGGTGTGTCTAAAATATGTTGCCGGCGTCAAAATAAGACTTTTTCCAGCATGGAAACACTATTTTACAATAGAAGAAGAATTTTGCAGAGTTTTCCCGTGTGTTTCTGTCATCTGCAGTACCTGGCACTTTCAGGGCAAACGTTGTGAAAAACACTCTCAAATTGGCATGAACGGTCAAAATTTACTGTTAGAGCTGAAATGAACGGTGTGTCTAAAATATGTTGCCGGCGTCAAAATAAAACTTTGTCCAGCATGGAAACACTATTTTACATTAGAAGAAGCATTTTGCTGAGTTTTCCCGTGTGTTTCTTTCATCTGCAGTACCTGGCACTTTCAGGGCAAACGTTGTGAAAAACAGTCTCATATGGCCAGGAACGGTCAAATTTGACCGTTTGAGCTGAAATGACAGCTTTGCATCAAATATGTTGCCGGCGTCAAAATAAGACTTTTTCCAGCATGGAAACACTATTTTACATTAGAAGAAGTATTTTGCAGAGTTTTCCCGTGTGTTTCTGTCATCTGCACGTTCAGGGCAAACGTTGTGAAAAACACTCTCATATGGCCAGGAACGGTCAAATTTTACCGTTTGAGCTGAAATGACAGCTTCGCATCATATGTGCTGCCGGCGTCAAAATAAGACTTTTTCCAGCATGGAAACACTATTTTACATTAGAAGAAGCATTTTGCAGAGTTTTCCCGTGTGTTTCTGTCATCTGCAGTACCTGGCACTTTCAGGGCAAACGTTGTGAAAAACAGCCTCAAATTGGCATGAACGGTCAAATTTTACTGTTAGAGCTGAAATGAACGGTGTGTCTAAAATATGTTGCCGGCGTCAAAATAAGACTTTTTCCAGCATGGAAACACTATTTTACATTAGAAGAAGCATTTTGCAGAGTTTTCAAGTATGTTTCTGTGATTTGCACTGCGTGGCATTTTCAGGGCACACGCTGTGTCCCAGACACACAGAGAATGGCTGGAAACGCTTAAAACGGCAAGTTTCAGTCAGTTTGTGCTGAAATGAACGGTGTGTCTAAAATATGTTGCCGGCGTCAAAATAAGACTTTTTCCAGCATGGAAACACTATTTTACAATAGAAGAAGAATTTTGCAGAGTTTTCCCGTGTGTTTCTGTCATCTGCAGTACCTGGCACTTTCAGGGCAAACGTTGTGAAAAACAGTCTCAAATGGCCAGGAACGGTCAAATTTTACTGTTAGAGCTGAAATGAAACGGTGTGTCTAAAATATGTTGCCGGCGTCAAATAAGACTTTTTCCAGCATGGAAACACTATTTTACATTAGAAGAAGCATTTTGCAGAGTTTTCAAGTATGTTTCTGTGATTTGCACTGCGTGGCATTTTCAGGGCACACGCTGTGTCCCAGACACACAGAGAATGGCTGGAAACGCTTAAACGGCAAGTTTCAGTCAGTTTGTGCTGAAATGAACGGTGTGTCTAAAATATGTTGCCGGCGTCAAAATAAGACTTTTTCCAGCATGGAAACACTACTTTACATTAGAAGAAGCATTTTGCTGAGTTTTCAAGTATGTTTCTGTGATTTGTACTGTGTGGCATTTTCAGGGAAAACGTTGTGAAAAACAGTCTCAATGGCCAGGAACGGTCAAAATTTACCGTTTGAGCTGAAATGAACGGTGTGTCTAAAATATGTTGCCGGCGTCAAAATAAGACTTTTTCCAGCATGGAAACACTATTTTACATTAGAAGAAGCATTTTGCAGAGTTTTCCCGTGTGTTTCTGTCATCTGCAGTAGGCTACCTGGCACTTTCAGGGCAAACGTTGTGAAAAACACTCTCAAATTGGCATGAACGGTCAAATTTTACCGTTTGAGCTGAAATGAACGGTGTGTCTAAAATATGTTGCCGGCGTCAAAATAAGACTTTTTCCAGCATGGAAACACTATTTTACATTAGAAGAAGTATTTTGCAGAGTTTTCCCGTGTGTTTCTGTCATCTGCACTTTCAGGCAAACGTTGTGAAAAACACTCTCATATGGCCAGGAACGGTCAAATTTTACCGTTTGAGCTGAAATGACAGCTTCGCATCATATGTGCTGCCGGCGTCAAAATAAGACTTTTTCCAGCATGGAAACACTATTTTACAATAGAAGAAGAATTTTGCAGAGTTTTCCCGTGTGTTTCTGTCATCTGCAGTACCTGGCACTTTCAGGGCAAACGTTGTGAAAAACAGTCTCAAATGGCCAGGAACGGTCAAATTTTACCGTTTGAGCTGAAATGAACGGTGTGTCTAAAATATGTTGCCGGCGTCAAAATAAGACTTTTTCCAGCATGGAAACACTATTTTACATTAGAAGAAGCATTTTGCAGAGTTTTCCCGTGTGTTTCTGTCATCTGCAGTACCTGGCACTTTCAGGGCAAACGTTGTGAAAAACAGTCTCATATGGCCAGGAACGGTCAAATTTGACCGTTTGAGCTGAAATGACAGCTTTGCATCAAATATGTTGCCGGCGTCAAAATAAGACTTTTTCCAGCATGGAAACACTATTTTACATTAGAAGAAGTATTTTGCAGAGTTTTCCCGTGTGTTTCTGTCATCTGCACTTTCAGGGCAAACGTTGTGAAAAACACTCTCATATGGCCAGGAACGGTCAAATTTTACCGTTTGAGCTGAAATGACAGCTTCGCATCATATGTGCTGCCGGCGTCAAAATAAGACTTTTTCCAGCATGGAAACACTATTTTACATTAGAAGAAGCATTTTGCAGAGTTTTCCCGTGTGTTTCTGTCATCTGCAGTACCTGGCACTTTCAGGGCAAACGTTGTGAAAAACAGCCTCAAATTGGCATGAACGGTCAAATTTTACTGTTAGAGCTGAAATGAACGGTGTGTCTAAAATATGTTGCCGGCGTCAAAATAAGACTTTTTCCAGCATGGAAACACTATTTTACAATAGAAGAAGAATTTTGCAGAGTTTTCCCGTGTGTTTCTGTCATCTGCAGTACCTGGCACTTTCAGGGCAAACGTTGTGAAAAACAGTCTCAAATGGCCAGGAACGGTCAAATTTTACCGTTTGAGCTGAAATGACAGCTTTGCATCATATGTGCTGCCGGCCTCAAAATAAGACTTTTTCCAGCATGGAAACACTATTTTACATTAGAAGAAGCATTTTGCAGAGTTTTCCCGTGTGTTTCTGTCATCTGCAGTACCTGGCACTTTCAGGGCAAACGTTGTGAAAAACACTCTCAAATTGGCATGACGGTCAAATTTTACCGTTTGAGCTGAAATGAACGGTGTGTCTAAAATATGTTGCCGGCGTCAAAATAAGACTTTTTCCAGCATGGAAACACTATTTTACAATAGAAGAAGAATTTTGCAGAGTTTTCCCGTGTGTTTCTGTCATCTGCAGTACCTGGCACTTTCAGGGCAAACGTTGTGAAAAACACTCTCATATGGCCGGGAACGGTCAAATTTTACCGTTTGAGCTGAAATGACAGCTTTGCATCAAATATGTTGCCGGCGTCAAAATAAGACTTTTTCCAGCATGGAAACACTATTTTACATTAGAAGAAGCATTTTGCAGAGTTTTCCCGTGTGTTTCTGTCATCTGCAGTACCTGGCACTTTCAGGGCAAACGTTTGTGAAAAACAGCCTCAAATCGGCATGAACGGTCAAATTTTACTGTTAGAGCTGAAATGAACGGTGTGTCTAAAATATGTTGCCGGCGTCAAAATAAGACTTTTTCCAGCATGGAAACACTATTTTACATTAGAAGAAGCATTTTGCAGAGTTTTCAAGTATGTTTCTGTGATTTGCACTGCGTGGCATTTTCAGGGCACACGCTGTGTCCCAGACACACAGAGAATGGCTGGAAACGCTTAAAACGGCAAGTTTCAGTCAGTTTGTGCTGAAATGAACGGTGTGTCTAAAATATGTTGCCGGCGTCAAAATAAGACTTTTTCCAGCATGGAAACACTATTTTACAATAGAAGAAGAATTTTGCAGAGTTTTCCCGTGTGTTTCTGTCATCTGCAGTACCTGGCACTTTCAGGGCAAACGTTGTGAAAAACACTCTCATATGGCCAGGAACGGTCAAATTTTACCGTTTGAGCTGAAATGACAGCTTTGCATCAAATATGTTACCGGCGTCAAAATAAGACTTTTTCCAGCATGGAAACACTATTTCACATTAGAAGAAGCATTTTGCAGAGTTTTCCCGTGTGTTTCTGTCATCTGCAGTACCTGGCACTTTCAGGGCAAACGTTGTGAAAAACACTCTCATATGGCCAGGAACGGTCAAATTTTACCGTTTGAGCTGAAATGACAGCTTCGCATCATATGTGCTGCCGGCGTCAAAATAAGACTTTTTCCAGCATGGAAACACCATTTTACATTAGAAGAAGCATTTTGCAGAGTTTTCCCGTGTGTTTCTGTCATCTGCAGTACCTGGCACTTTCAGGGCAAACGTTGTGAAAAACAGCCTCAAATTGGCATGAACGGTCAAATTTTACTGTTAGAGCTGAAATGAACGGTGTGTCTAAAATATGTTGCCGGCGTCAAAATAAAACTTTGTCCAGCATGGAAACACTATTTTACATTAGAAGAAGCATTTTGCTGAGTTTTCCCGTGTGTTTCTTTCATCTGCAGTACCTGGCACTTTCAGGGCAAACGTTGTGAAAAACAGTCTCATATGGCCAGGAACGGTCAAATTTGACCGTTTGAGTTGAAATGACAGCTTTGCATCAAATATGTTGCCGGCGTCAAAATAAGACTTTTTCCAGCATGGAAACACTATTTTAAATTAGAAGAAGCATTTTGCAGAGTTTTCCCGTGTGTTTTTGTCATCTGCAGTACCTGGCACTTTCAGGGCAAACGTTGTGAAAAACAGTCTCATATGGCCAGGAACGGTCAAATTTGACCGTTTGAGCTGAAATTTAGCGTTCCAGCTAGTTCCAGGTGGTGTTTTTACCAGCGTGTGCCCTGAAAATGCAACATCCTACAAATCACAGAAACATACTGGAAAACTCTGCAAAATACTTCTTCTAGTTGACAACACTTTTTCCATGCTGGAAAAAGTCTTATTTTGACGCCAGGAACATATTTTATACACACCTTTCATTTCAGCTCTAGCGTTAGAATTTTACCGTGCCGGATCTTCATTTTCCCAGCGTCTGCCCTGAAAATTTCACATACTGGGGATCACACAAACATACGGGAAAACTCAGCAAAATGCTTCTTCTAATGGAAAATAGTGTTTCCATGCTGGAAAAAGTCTTATTTTGACGCCGGCAGCACATATGATGCAAAGCTGTCATTTCAGCTCAAACGGTAAAATTTGACCGTTCCTGGCCATTTGAGACTGTTTTTCACAACGTTTGCCCTGAAAGTGCCAGGTACTGCAGATGACAGAAACACACGGGAAAACTCTGCAAAATGCTTCTTCTAATGTAAAATAGTGTTTCCATGCCTGAAAAAGCCTTATTTTGACGCCAGCAACATATTTTAGACTGAAACTTGCCGTTTTAAGCGTTTCCAGCCATTCTCTGTGTGTCTGGGACACAGCATGTGCCCTGAAAATGCCACACAGTACAAATCACAGAAACATACTTGAAAACTCTGCGAAATGCTTCTTCTAATGTAAAATAGTGTTTCCATGCTGGAAAAAGTCTTATTTTGACGCCGGCAACATATTTTAGACACACCGTTCATTTCAGCTCTAACAGTAAAATTTGACCGTTCATGCCAATTTGAGAGTGTTTTTCACAACGTTTGCCCTGAAAGTGCAGGTACTGCAGATGACAGAAACACACGGGAAAACTCTGCAAAATGCTTCTTCTAATGTGAAATAGTGTTTCCATGCTGGAAAAAGTCTTATTTTGACGCCAGCAACATATTTTAGACTGAAACTTGCCGTTTTAAGCGTTTCCAGCCATTCTCTGTGTCTGGGACACAGCGTGTGCCCTGAAAATGCCACACAGTACAAATCACAGAAACATACTTGAAAACTCTGCGAAAAACTTCTTCTAATGTAAAATAGTGTTTCCATGCTGGAAAAAGTCTTATTTTGACGCCGGCAACATATTTTAGACACACCGTTCATTTCAGCTCAAACGGTCAAATTTGACCGTTCATGCCAATTTGAGAGTGTTTTTCACAAACGTTTGCCTTGAAAGTGCCAGGTACTGCAGATGAAAGAAACACACGGGAAAACTCTGCAAAATGCTTCTTCTAATGTAAAATAGTGTTTCCATGCTGGAAAAAGTCTTATTTTGACGCCGGTAACATATTTGATGCAAAGCTGTCATTTCAGCTCAAACGGTAAAATTTGACCGTTCCTGGCCATATGAGAGTGTTTTTCACAACGTTTGCCCTGAAAGTGCCAGGTACTGCAGATGACAGAAACACACGGGAAAACTCTGCAAAATGCTTCTTCTAATGTGAAATAGTGTTTCCATGCTGGAAAAAGTCTTATTTTGACGCCGGTAACATATTTGATGCAAAGCTGTCATTTCAGCTCAAACGGTAAAATTTGACCGTTCCTGGCCATATGAGAGTGTTTTTCACAACGTTTGCCCTGAAAGTGCCAGGTACTGCAGATGACAGAAACACACGGGAAAACTCTGCAAAATGCTTCTTCTAATGTGAAATAGTGTTTCCATGCTGGAAAAAGTCTTATTTTGACGCCGGCAACATATTTTAGACACACCGTTCATTTCAGCTCAAACGGTAAAATTTGACCGTTCCTGGCCATATGAGAGTGTTTTTCACAACGTTTGCCCTGAAAGTGCCAGGTACTGCAGATGACAGAAACACACGGGAAAACTCTGCAAAATGCTTCTTCTAATGTGAAATAGTGTTTCCATGCTGGAAAAAGTCTTATTTTGACGCCGGCAACATATTTTAGACACACCGTTCATTTCAGCTCAAACGGTAAAATTTGACCGTTCCTGGCCATATGAGAGTGTTTTTCACAACGTTTGCCCTGAAAGTGCCAGGTACTGCAGATGACAGAAACACACGGGAAAACTCTGCAAAATGCTTCTTCTAATGTGAAATAGTGTTTCCATGCTGGAAAAAGTCTTATTTTGACGCCGGTAACATATTTGATGCAAAGCTGTCATTTCAGCTCAAACGGTAAAATTTGACCGTTCCTGGCCATATGAGAGTGTTTTTTCACAACGTTGCCCTGAAAGTGCCAGGTACTGCAGATGACAGAAACACACGGGAAAACTCTGCAAAATGCTTCTTCTAATGTGAAATAGTGTTTCCATGCTGGAAAAAGTCTTATTTTGACGCCGGCAACATATTTTAGACACCACCGTTCATTTCAGCTCAAACGGTAAAATTTTGACCGTTCCTGGCCATATGAGAGTGTTTTTCCACAACGTTTGCCCTGAAAGTGCCAGGTACTGCAGATGACAGAAACACACGGGAAAACTCTGCAAAATGCTTCTTCTAATGTGAAATAGTGTTTCCATGCTGGAAAAAGTCTTATTTTGACGCAGGCAACATATTTTAGACACACCGTTCATTTCAGCTCAAACGGTAAAATTTGACCGTTCCTGGCCATATGAGAGTGTTTTTCACAACGTTTGCCCTGAAAGTGCCAGGTACTGCAGATGACAGAAACACACGGGAAAACTCTGCAAAATGCTTCTTCTAATGTAAAATAGTGTTTCCATGCTGGAAAACGTCTTATTTTTGACGCCAGCGGACATATTTTAGACACACCGTTCATTTCAGCACTAACTGACTGAAACTTGCCGTTTTAAGCGTTTCCAGCCATTCTGTGCTTCTGGGACACAGCGTGTGCCCCGAAAATGCCACACGGTGCAAATCACAGAAACATACTTGAAAACTCTGCAAAATGCTTCTTGTAGTTGACAACACTGTTTCCATGCTAGAAAAAGTCTTATTTTGACGCCGGCAGCACATTTGATGCAAAGCTGTCATTTCAGCTCAAACGGTAAAATTTGACCGTTCCTCGCCATATGAGACTGTTTTTTCACAACGTTTGCCCTGAAAGTGCCAGGTACTGCAGATGACAGAAACACACGGGAAAACTCTGCAAAATGCTTCTTCTAATGTAAAATAGTTTTTCCATGCTGGAAAAAGTCTTATTTTGACGCCAGCAACATATTTTAGACACACCGTTCATTTCAGCTCTGACTGAAACTTACCGGTTTAAGCGTTTCCAGCCATTCTGTGCGTCTTGTCCCAGCGTGTGCCCTGAAAATGCCACATCCTACAAATCACAGAAACATACTGGAAAACTCTGCAAAATACTTCTTCTAGTTGACAACACTGTTTCCATGCTGGAAAAAGTCTTATTTTGACGCCAGCAACATATTTTATACACACCTTTCATTTCAGCTCTAGCGTTAGAATTTTACCGTTCCAGATCTTCTTTTTCCCAGCGTCTGCCCTGAAAATTTCACATACTGGGGATCACGCAAACATACGGGAAAATTCTGCAAAATGCTTCTTCTAATTGAAAATACTGTTTCCATGCTGAAAAACTCTAATTTTGACACCAGCAGCAACAGGACTGGACTGGGACAAAAAACGGCCCTGGTTAGACCGGCCCCTCATAATTAGCGGTGCACAAAAGACTAATTTATGTATGCGTTCCCGAAGCAATGTATTTTACTATTGTTACGTCTTGGCCCAGAGGAAACCATGTCGCAACATTTAAAGTAAAAATCCCAGCTCCCAAAAACCACCAGCAAACTCGCAGTAACTACACATTCAATGGTTTATTTAAAATGCTTCTTGCGCACAAGGTCAGGTGCATGTTGGCTGACAGTCCACCTGGAAGTGGAGAGAGGAGAGCCCCCAGTAAATGACAGCTTCAGATATTTGGAATAGATTTCAGAAATATTATAACACTCTCTCTTCTCTCTCCTCAACTGCTACCTCAACAGCCTGGCTTGACTAAACAGGAAGAGAGGGACAGATTATTACAATTTATTAAGTGATAAATAGAAAACCTAAAAGAAACAAATTAAAAATACATTTGGAACTACCTGGAAAAACTGTGCAACTATCTAAACCATCAAAACATGTAGTATCTTTAGGTTACATTTTTATTTTTTGATAAGAATCTGAAAAATCTTATACTAACTGCATTGATACTGTAAAAAAAAAAAAAAAACAAAAAAACAGCATCGGCCCGAGGACTGTCGGCCCACCGGGAAAATGCCCGGTATGCCAGATTACCAGTCCAGGCCTGAGCAGCAAATTTCACACTCACCTTTCGTTGCAGCTCTAACGATCCCGTTCTAGCGTTTTCTACCCATGTGAACATCATTTTCACCAAGCCTTCCTTGAAAATATCATGTTGCAGTTAAAGGAAACACAGAGGAAAACTCACTTTCGTTGTCGGCTATGGCTACCGCTACATCTGGACAAAAAAAGCTAGGCTAGTGAAAAAAAAAGAAAAGCAGTGCTCATACTTCGCTATGATTGGTTGGTCACGTTCAAAGGAAGAGCGACGTTAGCTGCCCCGAGAAAAAAACAAAAGTAGCTGGTACACCTGGACTAAAAAAGCGAGGTTAGTGGAAAAAAAAAACAGCACTGCTCATACTTCGCCATGATTGGTTGGTCACGTTCAAAGGATGCGCGAAGCCCAGATTTAAAAAAAAAAAAACTTCTCATGCATCTGTGCGCAGGTATAGAGCTGCAATTAATAGAATGTGCATTATAGATGATAATACGATCTCTCTCCTCTGGCAGATCCTCAACATTTTTTAATCCTTCACGATCTAATACACTGTAACAAATTTCTGTAATTTCCCGAAGAACCCGATCCATCAAGTCAATAAAGTGTAAGTAACACGTTATTAGCCTACAAAATTCAAATGTTATTCAAACGATAACTTCATACAATATAATTTGTCTGTATATCAGACTGGTTTTACACGTTTAATTTAAAGAATATGCATGTTGCCAACAGACAGAAGCAGGCAATAGAGCGGTGAAGAGGAAGCTGCAAAACCAGCATTTTGGTAAGTATAATGATTCTTTATTTTTGATAGTGACGGTATTTCACGTTATTTTATTTATCTTAGTCGCGTTTTATACGGAATATACGGGTTGTGGGATGCAGACTGCACTGTTTTTGCAAACGTTAGCTAGCGAAAAACTGGTTAAGTTAAGCTAACGCTAGCTGCCTGCATTAGCCCTGCCACCTTCAGGACAGAGCGATTGCCAGCACATTATCTAAAACCCTCCAGGTTAGAAAACTGTTGGAGCGACAGCCCATTGTTTATAGTTGTCAAGTTACACGTTATGGCATTATGTTACACGTTAGTATGACATTGCAGAGGTACTAAGTCAGGGCGGTTTTCCTCTGTTTTGCAAGCTCAACATGGCAGTTTATGCTGCAGTTACAGTAGCACACACGCTTTAAACACTGTGTGAGCTTGAGCTCGGGTAATATTTAACATTGACTCGTTAGCTCAGCAGCCACTGTGGCTCTGAGTTTTTATTGGGTTTAATTTGAACCTTTAAGAGGGTTGTTGCTAAGAATCTGATATACCCCTGCTCTTAAGTCCAAAATTGTGTCTATTAAAAAGTAAGGTTTTGCTGTCAAACATCAGTCATCTGCATGTGAAAGTGAGAGAGAAAAGATAGAAATTGAATTGAGTACAAATTTAACTAAAGATGTCATAACTTGAATTGTGATTAAGAATTAAATTGTTGACATCTGAAACTGAAGTTATATATAATTAATGTGCCAATATCAGCTATTCTTATTGCATGGAAGTCCAATCAAGCAATCAGTCATCTCTTACAGCTCCACCAAGTGAATCAGTCTGGAGTGGGACCTTGGAGGAATCCATCTGGGCAGAGATAGTTATATCTGATATTGGGTAAGATTATGTTATAGAAAAAAGGCACAATTAACATTGGCTAAGCAGTTAAATTGTTCAACCTCATCAGTAACCAGCCTAATTAAGCATGCATATTTTGCTGTTGAACTGTCCCCTTGCTACAGGTGCAGAGGAAAACCCTGGGCGGTGAGCGTTACTGCAGAAGGCACAGTGATCATCACCACACATCTGTGAAGACAATTTTCAGGTAAAAATTTGTCTGTTACATTTATATTACTGAAAATGTTTTCTTGTGTGAGATTTTAAAATTTAACATAGTTGAGATTCAGTACATCTGTGCTAATATAGCACCTCAGGGAACTCATACAAGTTAAGTTTACTATTCTTGCTGTACTAAGTGGATAGCAAAATACTAGTCCATCGTCTTAGGTAGTGTGTTTTTTAGTCTGTTGCAAAACTAGAGATTAATATGAATTAGTTTAATCTATGGATATGTTCATGTGGAAGGGCAACAGGAAAAGCAACAGAAAGAATATCTAAAAATGCCAAAAGAACAATAATAAAGCAAATGTTTATTTATGTTTAGGTGATGTTCTCCTGCCAATGAGCTGGATGCGTAGCATTGAGGGACAAGTGGTTGTGGATCCACACCAGAAAATTGTGGCTGGAATGGCAGTGTTTTTCTCATGCTATTGCGTCTTCAATCTGGTGTACCAAGAGGAGGCCTCGTGCACACTTGAATTCATCCAAAGGTAAGTGCTTCAAAGGGGATGCCAGTGGATTATTATTTAGTTGCATTTTTCATTATGAATAACATATGGTGTAATTTTTATTCAATTCCCTGCATTTCCATTGTATTGCATTGCAAAGCTTCTTTCTGTTTTAGCTTGCATGGATGGAACATCTGCAATTAATGCAAATTTTTGTTTTGAAGTTTTGCATATTTGGAAAAATGTTAAGCTATTCTCCAAAACTTGATGGGTTCTGCTGTCTCTTCAAACAATGTATTTCATTAAATGTCTTTTTCTCTGATTTTGTGACTTTAGATGCTTCATCAGGATCAACCCAACCTCTGGCACAAAGATGACCAAGTGGATCAGTCCAGGAAGTGGGAAGGTGCACGAGAAGAGTAACAACAGTGTCAGCCCTCATGTCTCTGCACTTCTCAAAAGATTAACGGACTATGAATGGCTTTGACTCTGTTGCAAGGAAAATGGCACATGGTATTTCTTTAATAAAAGTGGTTTCAAAATAAGCTTTTACAAGTTACATGTTTGACGTTGCTACACATTTGAGTTGACCATGAATGACTATGCTGCAATGGTCTTGTGCAGTCTGTCCTGGGTTTATGCTTTCCATGCACATGCTTATTGGCTAATAAAAAGGAAAGTTACCTTAAGTTTAATACATTTCATACACATCTGGTGTGCAATCACACACCACACTGTATTGAATATAATTGCATAATATAATAAACACTGTATTGAGTCCTAATAAATGTTTTTTCATCACTTTTTTATTTAACAGCTCAAGATAATCTAAAGTAGTGTTGATATATTTTGGATTATCAGCAGCCACAGCGTGCCTAATTTGCTAAATGTGAAAAAAATTAACTGTGAACCCATTCTACAGTAAGATACTGAATTATAAGTAACAGCTATTTATTGGCAACATTAGTTGCCAGGGAACTCATGTAATATGAATGGAATACATGATAATATTGTAAACAAATATACAATTAATGTTTGTTTTTAATATAAAACAACAATACATTGCTGTAATTTATACACAGCAAAAAACTGTAAAACGTGTCCAGTAAATTACTGTAATTATTTTTACAGTAATTAACGTAAGTACAGTGTATCGCCCTATCCTACACCGTGTAGGATATGACGTTATTAGATCTATAGGGCACATTCTATTAATTTGCAGCTCTATGCGTGCGCACAGATGCATGAGAAGTAGTTTTTTCCTCTGGGCAACTAACATCGCGCTTCCTTTGAACGTGACCAACCAATCATGGCGAAATACGAGCAGTGCTGTGTTTTTTTTTTCCACTAGCCTCGCTTTTTTAGTCCAGGTGTAGCGGCTAGTGTTGTTTTGTTTCCTTGGCAACTAAGGTCGCTCTTCCTTTGAACGTAACCAACCAATCCTGGCCAAGTATGAGCAGTGCTGTTTTTTTTTTTCACTAACCTCGCTTTATTAGTCCAGATGTACCGGGTAGCCATAGCCGACAACGAAAGTGAGTTTCCCTCTGTGTTTCCCTCATCTGCAATGTGGTATTTTCAAGGAAGGCTTTGTGAAAAAGATGTTCAGATGGGATTAAAACGCTACAACTGGATCGTTAGAACTGAAATGAAAGGTGAGTGTGAAACTTGCTGCTGGTGTCAAAATAAGAGTTTTTTCATCATGGAAACAGTATTTTAAATTAGAAGAAGCATCTTCCAGAGTTTTCCAGTGTGTTTGTGTGATCTGCAGTATGGCATTTTCAGGACAAGCTTTGTGAAAAAGACTTTCATATGGACTGAAATCGCTATAACTGTAATGCGAAGTCAGTTAAAGCTGAATTTTTTTTTCTTTACTGACCTAGCTTTTTTAGTCAAGCTGTAGCTGATAGCCATGGCCGACAACGAAAGTGAGTTTTCCACTGTGTTTCCCTCATCTGCAATTTGGTATTTTCAGGGATGGCTTTGTGAAAAAAAAAGGTGGAAATATTATAACTGTACCGTTAGAGCTGAAATGAAAGGTGATTGTGAAACTACCAGCTGGCGTTAAAATTAGACTTTTTCCAGCATAGAAACACTGTTGTCAACTAGAAGAAGTATTTTGCAGAGTTTTCCAGTATGTTTGTGTGATCCCAAGTATGTGAAATTTTCAAGGAGACGCTGGGAAAAAGACAATCTGAAACGGGTTGGAACGGTAAAATTCTAACGCTAGAACTGAAATGAAAGGTGTGTATGAAATATGTTGCTCGCATCAAAATAAGACTTTTTCCAGCATGGAAAAAGTGTTGTCAACTAGAAAAAGTATTTTGCAGAGTTTTCAAGTGTGTTTCTATTATGTGTAGTATTTGGCATTTTAACAGAAGACGTTGTGATGTGGTCGCTCATCTTGTCTGGAAAAGCTTATAACTGTAATGTTTGAGCTGAAATGAACGCTGTGCATAAAATATGTTGCTGGCATCAAAAGAAGACTTTTTCCAGCATGGAAACAGTGTTGTTAACTGGAAGAAGTATTTTGCAGAGTTTTCCAGTATGTTTGTGTGATCCCAAGTATGTGAAATTTTCAAGCAGACTCTGGGAAAAAGACAATCTGAAACGGGTTGGAACGGTAAAATTCTAAGGCTAGAGCTGAAATGAAAGGTATGTATGAAATATGTTGCTTGCGTCAAAATAAGACTTTTTCCAACAGTGTTGTCAACTTAGAAGAAGTATTTTGCAGTGTTGTCAAGTGTGTTTCTATTCTGTGTAGTATTTGGCATTTAACAGTAGAGGTTGTGATATGGTCGCTCATCTTGTCTGGAAACGCTTATAACTGTAATGTTTGAGCTGAAATGAATGCTGTGAATAAAATATGTTGCTGGCGTCAAAATTAGACTTTTTCCAGCATGGAAACACTATTTTACATTAGAAGAAGCATTTTGCAGAGTTTTCAAGTATGTTTCTGTGATTTGTACTGTGTGGCATTTTCAGGGAAAACGTTGTGAAAAACAGTCTCATATGGCCAGGAACGGTCAAATTTTACCGTTTGAGCTGAAATGACAGCTTTGTATCAAATGTGCTGCTGGCGTCAAAATAAGACTTTTTCCAGCATGGAAACACTATTTTACATTAGAAGAAGCATTTTGCAGAGTTTTCAAGTATGTTTCTGTGATTTGTACTGTGTGGCATTTTCGGGGCACACGCTGTGTCCCAGACACACAGAGAATGGCTGGAGACGCTTAAAACGGCAAGTTTCAGTCAGTTAGTGCTGAAATGAACGGTGTGTCTAAAATATGTTGCTGGCGTCAAAATAAGACTTTTTCCAGCATGGAAACACTATTTTACATTAGAAGAAGCATTTTGCAGAGTTTTCCCGTGTGTTTCTTTCATCTGCAGTACCTGGCACTTTCAGGGCAAACGTTGTGAAAAACAGTCTCATATGGCCAGGAACGGTCAAATTTTACCGTTTGAGCTGAAATGACAGCTTTGTATCAAATGTGCTGCTGGCGTCAAAATAAGACTTTTTCCAGCATGGAAACACTATTTTACATTAGAAGAAGCATTTTGCAGAGTTTTCAAGTATGTTTCTGTGATTTGTACTGTGTGGCATTTTCGGGGCACACGCTGTGTCCCAGACACACAGAGAATGGCTGGAGACGCTTAAAACGGCAAGTTTCAGTCAGTTAGTGCTGAAATGAACGGTGTGTCTAAAATATGTTGCTGGCGTCAAAATAAGACTTTTTCCAGCATGGAAACACTATTTTACAATAGAAGAAGCATTTTGCAGAGTTTTCCCGTGTGTTTCTTTCATCTGCAGTACCTGGCACTTTCAGGGCACACGCTGTGTCCCAGACACACAGAGAATGGCTGGAGACGCTTAAAACGGCAAGTTTCAGTCAGTTAGTGCTGAAATGAACGGTGTGTCTAAAATATGTTGCTGGCGTCAAAATAAGACTTTTTCCAGCATGGAAACACTATTTTACATTAGAAGAAGCATTTTGCTGAGTTTTCCCGTTTGTTTCTTTCATCTGCAGTACCTGGCACTTTCAGGGCACACGCTGTGTCCCAGACACACAGAGAATGGCTGGAGACGCTTAAAACGGCAAGTTTCAGTCAGTTAGTGCTGAAATGAACGGTGTGTCTAAAATATGTTGCTGGCGTCAAAATAAGACTTTTTCCAGCATGGAAACACTACTGTACATTAGAAGAAGCATTTTGCTGAGTTTTCAAGTATGTTTCTGTGATTTGTACTGTGTGGCATTTTCAGGGAAAACGTTGTGAAAAACAGTCTCATATGGCCAGGAACGGTCAAATTTTACCGTTTGAGCTGAAATGACAGCTTTGTATCAAATATGTTGCTGGCGTCAAAATAAGACTTTTTCCAGCATGGAAACACTATTTTACATTAGAAGAAGCATTTTGCTGAGTTTTCCCGTGTGTCTCTTTCATCTGCAGTACCTGGCACTTTCAGGGCAAACGTTGTGAAAAACAGTCTCAAATGGCCAGGAACGGTGAAATTTTACCTTTTGAGCTGAAATGAACGGTGTGTCTAAAATATGTTGCTGGCGTCAAAATAAGACTTTTTCCAGCATGGAAACACTATTTTCCATTAGAAGAAGCATTTTGCTGAGTTTTCCCGTGGGTTTCTTTCATCTGCAGTACCTGGCACTTTCAGGGCAAACGTTGTGAAAAACAGTCTCAAATGGCCAGGAACGGTCAAATTTTACCTTTTGAGCTGAAATGAACGCTGTGTTTAAAATATGTTGCTGGCGTCAAAATAAGACTTTTTCCAGCATGGAAACACTATTTTCCATTAGAAGAAGCATTTTGCAGAGTTTTCAAGTATGTTTCTGTGATTTGTAATGTGTGGCATTTTCGGGGCACACGCTGTGTCCCAGACACACAGAGAATGGCTGGAAACGGTTTAAAACGGCAAGTTTCAGTCAGTTAGTGCTGAAATGAACGGTGTGTCTAAAATATGTTGCTGGCGTCAAAATAAGACTTTTTCCAGCATGGAAACACTATTTTCCATTAGAAGAAGCATTTTGCTGAGTTTTCCCGTGTGTTTCTTTCATCTGCAGTACCTGGCACTTTCAGGGCAAACGTTGTGAAAAACAGTCTCATATGGCCAGGAACGGTCAAATTTTACCATTTGAGCTGAAATGACAGCTTTGTATCAAATATGTTGCTGGCGTCAAAGTAAGACTTTTTCCAGCATGGAAACACTATTTTCCATTAGAAGAAGCATTTTGCTGAGTTTTCAAGCATGTTTCTTTCATCTGCAGTACCTGGCACTTTCAGGGCAAACGTTGTGAAAAACAGTCTCATATGGCCAGGAACGGTGAAATTTTACCATTTGAGCTGAAATGACAGCTTTGTATCAAATATGTTGCTGGCGTCAAAATAAGACTTTTTCCAGCATGGAAACACTATTTTACATTAGAAGAAGCATTTTGCAGAGTTTTCAAGTATGTTTCTGTGATTTGTACTGTGTGGCATTTTCAGGGCACACGCTGTGTCCCAGACACACAGAGAATGGCTGGAGACGCTTAAAACGGCAAGTTTCAGTCAGTTAGTGCTGAAATGAACGGTGTGTCTAAAATATGTTGCTGGCGTCAAAATAAGACTTTTTCCAGCATGGAAACACTACTTTACATTAGAAGAAGCATTTTGCTGAGTTTTCAAGTATGTTTCTGTGATTTGTACTGTGTGGCATTTTCAGGGAAAACGTTGTGAAAAACAGTCTCATATGGCCAGGAACGGTCAAATTTTACCGTTTGAGCTGAAATGACAGCTTTTCATCAAATATGTTGCTGGCGTCAAAATAAGACTTTTTCCAGCATGGAAACACTATTTTACATTAGAAGAAGCATTTTGCAGAGTTTTCCCGTGTGTTTCTTTCATCTGCAGTACCTGGCACTTTCAGGGCACACGCTGTGTCCCAGACACACAGAGAATGGCTGGAGACGCTTAAAACGGCAAGTTTCAGTCAGTTAGTGCTGAAATGAACGGTGTGTCTAAAATTTGTTGCTGGCGTCAAAATAAGACTTTTTCCAGCATGGAAACACTACTTTACATTAGAAGAAGCATTTTGCTGAGTTTTCAAGTATGTTTCTGTGATTTGTACTGTGTGGCAT
This sequence comes from Toxotes jaculatrix, assembly GCF_017976425.1. Classification (NCBI taxonomy): domain Eukaryota; kingdom Metazoa; phylum Chordata; class Actinopteri; family Toxotidae; genus Toxotes; species Toxotes jaculatrix. Next base: position 22,146,075 of record NC_054411.1, read on the forward strand.
TTTCAGGGAAAACGTTGTGAAAAACAGTCTCATATGGCCAGGAACAGTCAAATTTTAACGTTTGAAATTTTACCGCTGAAATTTAGCGTTCCAGCTAGTTCCAGGTGGTTTTTTTTACCAGCGTGTGCCCTGAAAATGCCACACAGTACAAATCACAGAAACATACTTGAAAACTCTGCAAAATGCTTCTTCTAATGTAAAATAATGTTTCCATGCTGGAAACAGTCTTATTTTGACGCCAGCAGCACATTTGATACAAAGCTGTCATTTCAGCTCAAACGGTAAAATTTGACCGTTCCTGGCCAAATGAGACTGTTTTTCACAACGTTTGCCCTGAAAGTGCCACACAGTACAAATCACAGAAACGTACTTGAAAACTCTGCAAAATGCTTCTTCTAGTTGACAACACTGTTTCCATGCTGGAAAAAGTCTTATTTTGACGACAGCAACATATTTTAGACACACCGTTCATTTCAGCACTAACTGACAGAAACTTGCCGTTTTAAGCGTTTCCAGCCATTCTCTGTGTGTCTGGGACACAGCGTGTGCCCCGAAAATGCCACACAGTACAAATCACAGAAACATACTTGAAAACTCTGCAAAATGCTTCTTCTAATGTAAAATAGTGTTTCCATGCTGGAAACAGTCTTATTTTGACGCCAGCAACATATTTGATACAAAGCTTTCATTTCAGCTCAAACGGTAAAATTGGACCGTTCCTGGCCATTTGAGACTGTTTTTCACAACGTTTGCCCTGAAAGTGCCAGGTACTGCAGATGAAAGAAACACACGGGAAAACTCAGCAAAATGCTTCTTCTAATGTAAAATAGTGTTTCCATGCTGGAAACAGTCTTATTTTGACGCCAGCAACATATTTTAGACACACCGTTCATTTCAGCACTAACTGACAGAAACTTGCCGTTTTAAGCGTTTCCAGCCATTCTCTGTGTGTCTGGGACACAGCGTGTGCCCCGAAAATGCCACACAGTACAAATCACAGAAACATACTTGAAAACTCTGCAAAATGCTTCTTCTAATGTAAAATAGTGTTTCCATGCTGGAAACAGTCTTATTTTGACGCCAGCAACATATTTGATACAAAGCTTTCATTTCAGCTCAAACGGTAAAATTGGACCGTTCCTGGCCATTTGAGACTGTTTTTCACAACGTTTGCCCTGAAAGTGCCAGGTACTGCAGATGAAAGAAACACACGGGAAAACTCTGCAAAATGCTTCTTCTAATGTAAAATAGTGTTTCCATGCTGGAAACAGTCTTATTTTGACGACAGCAACATATTTTAGACACACCGTTCATTTCAGCACTAACTGACAGAAACTTGCCGTTTTAAGCGTTTCCAGCCATTCTCTGTGTGTCTGGGACACAGCGTGTGCCCCGAAAATGCCACACAGTACAAATCACAGAAACATACTTGAAAACTCTGCAAAATGCTTCTTCTAATGTAAAATAGTGTTTCCATGCTGGAAACAGTCTTATTTTGACGCCAGCAACATATTTGATACAAAGCTTTCATTTCAGCTCAAACGGTAAAATTGGACCGTTCCTGGCCATTTGAGACTGTTTTTCACAACGTTTGCCCTGAAAGTGCCAGGTACTGCAGATGAAAGAAACACACGGGAAAACTCAGCAAAATGCTTCTTCTAATGAAAAATAGTGTTTCCATGCTGGAAACAGTCTTATTTTGACGCCAGCAACATATTTTAGACACACCGTTCATTTCAGCACTAACTGACAGAAACTTGCCGTTTTAAACGTTTCCAGCCATTCTCTGTGTATCTGGGACACAGCGTATGCCCCGAAAATGCCACACAGTACAAATCACAGAAACATACTTGAAAACTCTGCAAAATGCTTCTTCTAATGTAAAATAGTGTTTCCATGCTGGAAACAGTCTTATTTTGACGACAGCAACATGTTTTAGACACACCGTTCATTTCAGCACTAACTGACAGAAACTTGCCGTTTTAAGCGTTTCCAGCCATTCTCTGTGTGTCTGGGACACAGCGTGTGCCCCGAAAATGCCACACAGTACAAATCACAGAAACATACTTGAAAACTCTGCAAAATGCTTCTTCTAATGTAAAATAGTGTTTCCATGCTGGAAACAGTCTTATTTTGACGCCAGCAACATATTTGATACAAAGCTTTCATTTCAGCTCAAACGGTAAAATTGGACCGTTCCTGGCCATTTGAGACTGTTTTTCACAACGTTTGCCCTGAAAGTGCCAGGTACTGCAGATGACAGAAACACACGGGGAAACTCTGCAAAATGCTTCTTCTAATGTAAAATAGTGTTTCCATGCTGGAAACAGTCTTATTTTGACGCCAGCAACATATTTTAGACACACCGTTCATTTCAGCACTAACTGACAGAAACTTGCCGTTTTAAGCGTTTCCAGCCATTCTCTGTGTGTCTGGGACACAGCGTGTGCCCCGAAAATGCCACACAGTACAAATCACAGAAACATACTTGAAAACTCTGCAAAATGCTTCTTCTAATGTAAAATAGTGTTTCCATGCTGGAAACAGTCTTATTTTGACGCCAGCAACATATTTGATACAAAGCTTTCATTTCAGCTCAAACGGTAAAATTGGACCGTTCCTGGCCATTTGAGGCTGTTTTTCACAACGTTTGCCCTGAAAGTGCCAGGTACTGCAGATGAAAGAAACACACGGGAAAACTCAGCAAAATGCTTCTTCTAATGTAAAATAGTGTTTCCATGCTGGAAACAGTCTTATTTTGACGCCAGCAACATATTTTAGACACACCGTTCATTTCAGCACTAACTGACAGAAACTTGCCGTTTTAAACGTTTCCAGCCATTCTCTGTGTATCTGGGACACAGCGTATGCCCCGAAAATGCCACACAGTACAAATCACAGAAACATACTTGAAAACTCTGCAAAATGCTTCTTCTAATGTAAAATAGTGTTTCCATGCTGGAAACAGTCTTATTTTGACGCCAGCAACATATTTTAGACACACCGTTCATTTCAGCACTAACTGACAGAAACTTGCCGTTTTAAGCGTTTCCAGCCATTCTCCGTGTGTCTGGGACACAGCGTGTGCCCTGAAAGTGCCAGGTACTGCAGATGAAAGAAACACACGGGAAAACTCTGCCAAATGCTTCTTCTAATGTAAAATAGTGTTTCCATGCTGGAAACAGTCTTATTTTGACGCCAGCAACATATTTTAGACACACCGTTCATTTCAGCACTAACTGACTGAAACTTGCCGTTTTAAGCGTTTCCAGCCATTCTCCGTGTGTCTGGGACACAGCGTGTGCCCTGAAAATGCCACACAGTACAAATCAGAGAAACATACTTGAAAACTCTGCCAAATGCTTCTTCTAATGTAAAATAGTGTTTCCATGCTGGAAAAAGTCTTATTTTGACGCCAGCAACATATTTGATGCAAAGCTGTCATTTCAGCTCAAACGGTAAAATTTCACCGTTCCTGGCCATATGAGACTGTTTTTCACAACGTTTGCCCTGAAAGTGCCAGGTACTGCAGATGAAAGAAACACACGGGAAAACTCTGCAAAATGCTTCTTCTAATGTAAAATAGTGTTTCCATGCTGGAAACAGTCTTATTTTGACGCCAGCAACATATTTGATGCAAAGCTGTCATTTCAGCTCAAACGGTAAAATTTCACCGTTCCTGGCCATATGAGACTGTTTTTCACAACGTTTGCCCTGAAAGTGCCAGGTACTGCAGATGAAAGAAACACACGGGAAAACTCTGCAAAATGCTTCTTCTAATGTAAAATAGTGTTTCCATGCTGGAAACAGTCTTATTTTGACGCCAGCAACATATTTTAGACACACCGTTCATTTCAGCACTAACTGACTGAAACTTGCCGTTTTAAGCGTTTCCAGCCATTCTCCGTGTGTCTGGGACACAGCGTGTGCCCTGAAAATGCCACACAGTACAAATCACAGAAACATACTTGAAAACTCTGCGAAATGCTTCTTCTAATGTAAAATAGTGTTTCCATGCTGGAAAAAGTCTTATTTTGACGCCAGCAACATATTTGATGCAAAGCTGTCATTTCAGCTCAAACGGTAAAATTTCACCGTTCCTGGCCATATGAGACTGTTTTTCACAACGTTTGCCCTGAAAGTGCCAGGTACTGCAGATGAAAGAAACACACGGGAAAACTCTGCAAAATGCTTCTTCTAATGTAAAATAGTGTTTCCATGCTGGAAACAGTCTTATTTTGACGCCAGCAACATATTTTAGACACACCGTTCATTTCAGCACTAACTGACTGAAACTTGCCGTTTTAAGCGTTTCCAGCCATTCTCCGTGTGTCTGGGACACAGCGTGTGCCCTGAAAATGCCACACAGTACAAATCACAGAAACATACTTGAAAACTCTGCCAAATGCTTCTTCTAATGTAAAATAGTGTTTCCATGCTGGAAAAAGTCTTATTTTGACGCCAGCAACATATTTGATGCAAAGCTGTCATTTCAGCTCAAACGGTAAAATTTCACCGTTCCTGGCCATATGAGACTGTTTTTCACAACGTTTGCCCTGAAAGTGCCAGGTACTGCAGATGAAAGAAACACACGGGAAAACTCTGCCAAATGCTTCTTCTAATGTAAAATAGTGTTTCCATGCTGGAAAAAGTCTTATTTTGACGCCAGCAACATATTTGATGCAAAGCTGTCATTTCAGCTCAAACGGTAAAATTTCACCGTTCCTGGCCATATGAGACTGTTTTTCACAACGTTTGCCCTGAAAGTGCCAGGTACTGCAGATGAAAGAAACACACGGGAAAACTCTGCCAAATGCTTCTTCTAATGTAAAATAGTGTTTCCATGCTGGAAACAGTCTTATTTTGACGCCAGCAACATATTTTAGACACACCGTTCATTTCAGCACTAACTGACTGAAACTTGCCGTTTTAAGCGTTTCCAGCCATTCTCCGTGTGTCTGGGACACAGCGTGTGCCCTGAAAATGCCACACAGTACAAATCACAGAAACATACTTGAAAACTCTGCCAAATGCTTCTTCTAATGTAAAATAGTGTTTCCATGCTGGAAAAAGTCTTATTTTGACGCCAGCAACATATTTGATGCAAAGCTGTCATTTCAGCTCAAACGGTAAAATTTCACCGTTCCTGGCCATATGAGACTGTTTTTCACAACATTTGCCCTGAAAGTGCCAGGTACTGCAGATGAAAGAAACACACGGGAAAACTCTGCCAAATGCTTCTTCTAATGTAAAATAGTGTTTCCATGCTCGAAAAAGTCTTATTTTGACGCCAGCAACATATTTGATGCAAAGCTGTCATTTCAGCTCAAACGGTAAAATTTCACCGTTCCTGGCCATATGAGACTGTTTTTCACAACGTTTGCCCTGAAAGTGCCAGGTACTGCAGATGAAAGAAACACACGGGAAAACTCTGCAAAATGCTTCTTCTAATGTAAAATAGTGTTTCCATGCTGGAAACAGTCTTATTTTGACGCCAGCAACATATTTTAGACACACCGTTCATTTCAGCACTAACTGACTGAAACTTGCCGTTTTAAGCGTTTCCAGCCATTCTCCGTGTGTCTGGGACACAGCGTGTGCCCTGAAAATGCCACACAGTACAAATCACAGAAACATACTTGAAAACTCTGCCAAATGCTTCTTCTAATGTAAAATAGTGTTTCCATGCTGGAAAAAGTCTTATTTTGACGCCAGCAACATATTTGATGCAAAGCTGTCATTTCAGCTCAAACGGTAAAATTTCACCGTTCCTGGCCATATGAGACTGTTTTTCACAACGTTTGCCCTGAAAGTGCCAGGTACTGCAGATGAAAGAAACACACGGGAAAACTCTGCCAAATGCTTCTTCTAATGTAAAATAGTGTTTCCATGCTGGAAAAAGTCTTATTTTGACGCCAGCAACATATTTGATGCAAAGCTGTCATTTCAGCTCAAACGGTAAAATTTCACCGTTCCTGGCCATATGAGACTGTTTTTCACAACGTTTGCCCTGAAAATGCCACACAGTACAAATCACAGAAACATACTTGAAAACTCTGCGAAATGCTTCTTCTAATGTAAAATAGTGTTTCCATGCTGGAAAAAGTCTTATTTTGACGCCAGCAGCACATTTGATACAAAGCTGTCATTTCAGCTCAAACCGTAAAATTTGAACGTTCCTGGCCATATCAGACTGTTTTTCACAACGTTTGCCCTGGAAGTGCCAGGTACTGCAGATGAAAGAAACACACGGGAAAACTCTGCAAAATGCTTCTTCTAATGTAAAATAGTATTTCCATGCTGGAAAAAGTCTTATTTTGACGCCAGCAACATATTTTAGGCACACCGTTCCTTTCAGCTCTAGCGTTGGAATTTTAGCGTTCCAGCCAGTTCCAGATGGTCTTTTCCCAGCGTGTGCCCTGAAAATGCCACACAGTGCAAATGACAGAAACATACTGGAAAACTCTGCAAAATACTTCTTCTAGTTGACAACACTGTTTCCATGCTGGAAAAAGTCTTATTTTGACTCCAGCAACATATTTTATACACACCTTTCATTTCAGCTCTAGCGTTAGAATTTTACCGTTCCAGATCTTCTTTTTCCCAGCGTCTGCCCTGAAAATTTCACATACTGGGGATCACACAAACATACGGGAAAATTCTGCAAAATGCTTCCTCTAATTGAAAATACTGTTTCCATGCTGAAAAACTCTAATTTTGACAGCAGCAGCAACAGGACTGGACTGGGACAAAAAACGGCCCTGGTTAGACCGGCCCCTCATAATTAGCGGTGCACAACAGACTAATTTATGTATGCGTTCCCCGAAGCAATGTATTTTACTATTGTTACGTCTTGGTCCAGAGGAAACCATGTCGCAACATTTAAAGGAAAAATCCCAGCTCACAAAAACCACCAGCAAACTCGCAGTAACTACACATTCAATGGTTTATTTAAAATGCTTCTTGCGCACAAGGTCAGGTGCATGTTGGCTGACAGTCCACCTGGAAGTGGAGAGAGGAGAGCCCCCAGTAAATGACAGCTTCAGATATTTGGAATAGATTTCAGAAATATTATAACACTCTCTCTTCTCTCTCCTCAACTGCTACCTCAAAAGCCTGGCTTGACTAGACAGGAAGAGAGGGACAGATTATTACAATTTATTAAGTGATAAATAGAAAACCTAAAAGAAACAAATTAAAAATACATTTGGAACTACCTGGAAAAACTGTGCAACTATCTAAACCATCAAAACATGTAGTATCTTTAGGTTACATTTTTATTTTTTGATAAGAATCTGAAAAATCTTATACTAACTGCATTGATATTGTAAAAAAAAAAACACACACACACGGAACGAAAACAAAACACAATTTAAGGCAACTGCTGCGACAGGAAATAAGAACATTATTCATTGCTCTCCATTCTCATGTAATTCTACACGTTTCACGTAGGTCACCTGATTTGGCTTCAGAACGGCGAATTTCGCCGAAAGGTGAGCGAGTTTCATGCCTGTCCATCACCTAAAAGTCCCGGTATTATCTTAACATTACTACCTGCTTACCCGCTGCGCCTGTGCTACACTTCCCTGGTCACTCTGTCCCTCGGGTTCCCTGTCAACAGCCTCTGGCTGCTCCTCTCCCTGGAGGCTACAGCAGCCCCTCCAGAGATTATGTCTTTTATTTTAGTACATTTTGCAGCTTCTATAGCGAGATTATTTTTAATCTTTTAGCCAGCAACCTCTCCGCACCTCCTTTCTTCCGCTTCTCCATGTTTCCACGCTCAACACTAAACTGGCCGGGATCAGTGCATAGAAAGGGGTGGGGCCGCTCTCGTAAACTACTATATCCTGATTGGTTTAGTCCACTGTCTATATTGAAGATATATTGCCACACCCTCTAAACCCAGTCTCTAAGTCTAAAAAACAAAAACAAAAACAAAACAAAAAAACAAACAAACAGCATCGGCCCGAGGACTGTCGGCCCACCGGGAAAATGCCCGGTATGCCAGATTACCAGTCCAGGCCTGAGCAGCAAATTTCACACTCACCTTTCGTTGCAGCTCTAACGATCCCGTTCTAGCGTTTTCTACCCATGTGGACATCATTTTCACCAAGCCTTCCTTGAAAATACCACATTGCAGTTAAAGGAAACACAGAGGAAAACTCACTTTCGTTGTCGGCTATGGCTACCGCTACATCTGGACAAAAAAAGGAGGCTAGTGAAAAAAAAAAGAAAAGCAGTGCTCATACTTCGCTATGATTGGTTGGTCACGTTCAAAGGAAGAGCGACGTTAGCTGCCCGGAGAAAAAAACAAAAGTAGCTGGTACACCTGGACTAAAAAAGCGAGGTTAGTGAAAAAAAAAAAACAGCACTTCTCATACTTCGCCATGATTGGTTGGTCACGTTCAAAGGATGCGCGAAGCCCAGATTTAAAAAAAAAAAAAAAACTTCTCATGCATCTGTGCGCACGCATAGAGCTGCAATTAATAGAATGTGCATTATAGATGATAATACGATCTCTCTCCTCTGGCAGATCCTCAACATTTTTTAATCCTTCACGATCTAATACACTGTAACAAATTTCTGTAATTTCCCGAAGAACCCGATCCATCAAGTCAAAAAAGTGTAAGTAACACGTTATTAGCCTACAAAATTCAAATGTTATTCAAACGATAACTTCATACAATATAATTTGTCTGTATATCAGACTGGTTTTACACGTTTAATTTAAAGAATATGCATGTTGCCAACAGACAGAAGCAGGCAATAGAGCGGTGAAGAGGAAGCTGCAAAACCAGCATTTTGGTAAGTATAATGATTCTTTATTTTTGATAGTGACGGTATTATCACGTTATTTTATTTATCTTAGTCGCGTTTTATACGGAATATACGGGTTGTGGGACGCAGACTGCACTGTTTTTGCAAACGTTAGCTAGCGAAAAACTGGTTAAGTTAAGCTAACGCTAGATGCCTGCATTAGCCCTGTCACCTTCAGGACAGAGCGATTGCCAACACATTATCTAAAACCCTCCAGGTTTAGAAAACTGTTGGAGCGACAGCCCATTGTTTATAGTTGTCAAGTTACACGTTATGGCATTATGTTACACGTTAGTATGACATTGCAGAGGTACTAAGTCAGGGCGGTTTTCCTCTGTTTTGCAAGCTCAACATGGCAGTTTATGCTGCAGTTACAGTAGCACACACGCTTTAAACACTGTGTGAGCTTGAGCTCGGGTAATATTTAACATTGACTCATTAGCTCAGCAGCCACTGTGGCTCTGAGTTTTTATTGGGTTTAATTTGAACTGGAAGAGGGTTGTTGCTAAGAATCTGATATATCCCTGCTCTTAAGTCCAAAATTGTGTCTATTAAAAAGTAAGGTTTTGCTGTCAAACATCAGTCATCTGCATGTGAAAGCGAGAGAGAAAAGATAGAAATTGAATTGAGTACAAATTTAACTAAAGATGTCATAACTTGAATTGTGATTAAGAATTAAATTGTTGACATCTGAAACTGAAGTTATATATAATTAATGTGCCAATATCAGCTATTCTTATTGCATGGAAGTCCAATCAAGCAATCAGTCATCTCTTACAGCTCCACCAAGTGAATCAGTCTGGAGTGGAACCTTGGAGGAATCCATCTGGGCAGAGATAGTTATATCTGATATTGGGTAAGATTATGTTATAGAAAAAAGGCACAATTAACATTGGCTAAGCAGTTAAATTGTTCAACCTCATCAGTAACCAGTCTAATTAAGCATGCATATTTTGCTGTTGAACTGTCCCCTTGCTACAGGTGCAGAGGAAAACCCTGGGCGGTGAGCGTTACTGCAGAAGGCACAGTGATCATCACCACACATCTGTGAAGACAATTTTTAGGTAAAAATTTGTCTGTTACATTTATATTGCTGAAAATGTTTTCTTGTGTGAGATTTTAAAATTTAACATAGTTGAGATTCAGTACAACATCTGTGCTAATATAGCACCTCAGGGAACTCATGTAAGTTAAGTTTACTATTCTTGCTGTACTAAGTGGATAGCAAAATACTAGTCCATCGTCTTATGTAGTGTATTTTCTAGTCTGTTGCAAAACTAGAGATTAATATGAATTAGTTTAATCTATGGATATGTTCATGTGGAAGGGCAACAGGAAAAGCAACAGAAAGAATATCTAAAAATGCCAAAAGAACAATAATAAAGCAAATGTTTATTTATGTTTAGGTGATGTTCTCATGCCAATGAGCTGGATGCGTAGCATTGAGGGACAAGTGGTTGTGGGTCCACACCAGAAAATTGTGGCTGTAATGGCAGTGTTTTTCTCATGCTATTGCGTCTTCAATCTGGTGTACCAAGAGGAGGCCTCGTGCACACTTGAATTCATCCAAAGGTAAGTGCTTCAAAGGGGATGCCAGTGGATTATTATTTAGTTACATTTTTCATTATGAATAACATATGGTGTAATTTTTATTCAATTCCCTGCATTTCCATTGTATTGCATTGCAAAGCTTCTTTCTGTTTTAGCTTGCATGGATGGAACATCTGCAATTAATGCAAATTTTTGTTTTGAAGTTTTGCATATTTGGAAAAATGTTAAGCTATTCTCCAAAACTTGATGGGTTCTGCTGTCTCTTCAAACAATGTATTTCATTAAATGTCTTTTTCTCTGATTTTGTGACTTTAGATGCTTCATCAGGATCAACCCAACCTCTGGCACAAAGATGACCAAGTGGATCAGTCCAGGAAGTGGGAAGGTGCACGAGAAGAGTAACAACAGTGTCAGCCCTCATGTCTCTGCAATTCTCAAAAGATTAACGGACTATGAATGGCTTTGACTCTGTTGCAAGGAAAATGGCACATGGTATTTCTTTAATAAAAGTGGTTTCAAAATAAGCTTTTTACAAGTTACATGTTTGACGTTGCTACACATTTGAGTTGACCATGAATGACTATGCTGCAATGGTCTTGTGCAGTCTGTCCTGGGTTTATGCTTTCCATGCACATGCTTATTGGCTAATAAAAAGGAAAGTTACCTTAAGTTTAATACATTTCATACACATCTGGTGTGCAATCACACACCACACTGTATTGAATATAATTGCATAATATAATAAACACTGTATTGAGTCCTAATAAATGTTTTTTCATCACTTTTTTATTTAACAGCTCAAGATAATCTAAAGTAGTGTTGATATATTTTGGATTATCAGCAGCCACAGCGTGCCTAATTTGCTAAATGTGAAAAAAAATTAACTGTGAACCCATTCTACAGTAAGATACTGAATTATGAATAAGTAACAGCTATTTATTGGCAACATTAGTTGCCAGGGAACTCATGTAATATGAATGGAATACATGATAATATTGTAAACAAATATACAATTAACATACATTGCTGTAATTTATACACAGCAAAAAACTGTAAAACGTGTCCAGTAAATTACTGTAATTATTTTTACATTAATTAACGTAAGTACAGTGTATCGCCCTATCCTACACCATGTAGGATATGACGTTATTAGATCTATAGGGCACATTCTATTAATTTGCAGATCTATGCGTGCGCACAGATGCATGAGAAGTAGTTTTTTCCTCTGGGCAACTAACATCGCGCTTCCTTTGAACGTGACCAACCAATCATGGCGAAATAGGAGTAGTGCTGTGTTTTTTTTTTCCACTAGCCTCGCTTTTTTAGTCCAGGTGTAGCGGCTAGTGTTGTTTTGTTTCCTTGGCAACTAAGGTCGCTCTTCCTTTGAACGTAACCAACCAATCCTGGCCAAGTATGAGCAGTGCTGTTTTTTTTTGTTTTTTCACTAACGTCGCTTTATTAGTCCAGATGTACCGGGTAGCCATAGCCGACAACGAAAGTGAGTTTCCCTCTGTGTTTCCCTCATCTGCAATGTGGTATTTTCAAGGAAGGCTTTGTGAAAAAAGATGTTCAGATGGGATTAAAACGCTACAACTGGATCGTTAGAACTGAAATGAAAGGTGAGTGTGAAACTTGCTGCTGGTGTCACAATAAGAGTTTTTTCATCATGGAAACACTATTTTAAATTAGAAGAAGCATCTTCCAGAGTTTTCCAGTGTGTTTGTGTGATCTGCAGTATGGCATTTTCAGGGCAAGCTTTGTGAAAAAGACATTCATATGGACTGAAATCGCTATAACTGTAATGCGAAGTCAGTTGAAGCTGAAATTTTTTTTCTTTACAGGCCTAGCTTTTTTAGTCAAGCTGTAGCTGATAGCCATGGCCGACAACGAAAGTGAGTTTTCCACTGTGTTTCCCTCATCTGCAATTTGGTATTTTCAGGGATGGCTTTGTGAAAAAGAAAGCTGAAAATATTATAACTGTACCGTTAGAGCTGAAATGAAAGGTGATTGTGAAACTACCAGCTGGCGTTAAAATTAGACTTTTTCCAGCATAGAAACACTGTTGTCAACTAGAAGAAGTATTTTGCAGAGTTTTCCAGTATGTTTGTGTGATCCCAAGTATGTGAAATTTTCAAGCAGACGCTGGGAAAAAGACAATCTGAAACGGGCTGGAACGGTAAAATTCTAACGCTAGAATTGAAATGAAAGGTGTGTATGAAATATGTTGCTCGCGTCAAAATAAGATTTTTTCCAGCATGGAAACAGTGTTGTCAACTAGAAGAAGTATTTTGGGGAGTTTTCAAGTGTGTTTCTATTATGTGTAGTATTTGGCATTTAACAGTAGACGTTGTGATAAAGTCGCTCATCTTGTCTGGAAACGCTTATAACTGTAATGTTTGAGCTGAAATGAATGCTGTGTCTAAAATATGTTGCTGGCGTCAAAATAAGACTGTTTCCAGCATGGAAACACTATTTTACATTAGAAGAAGCATTTTGCAGAGTTTTCAAGTATGTTTCTGTGATTTGTACTGTGTGGCATTTTCGGGGCACACGCTGTGTCCCAGACACACAGAGAATGGCTGGAAACGCTTAAAACGGCAAGTTTCTGTCAGTTAGTGCTGAAATGAACGGTGTGTCTAAAATATGTTGCTGGCGTCAAAATAAGACTGTTTCCAGCATGGAAACACTATTTTACATTAGAAGAAGCATTTTGCTGAGTTTTCCCGTGTGTTTCTTTCATCTGCAGTACCTGGCACTTTCAGGGCAAACGTTGTGAAAAACAGTCTCAAATGGCCAGGAACGGTCCAATTTTACCGTTTGAGCTGAAATGAAAGCTTTGTATCAAATATGTTGCTGGCGTCAAAATAAGACTGTTTCCAGCATGGAAACACTATTTTACATTAGAAGAAGCATTTTGCAGAGTTTTCAAGTATGTTTCTGTGATTTGTACTGTGTGGCGTTTTCGGGGCACACGCTGTGTCCCAGACACACAGAGAATGGCTGGAAACGCTTAAAACGGCAAGTTTCTGTCAGTTAGTGCTGAAATGAACGGTGTGTCTAAAATATGTTGCTGTCGTCAAAATAAGACTGTTTCCAGCATGGAAACACTATTTTACATTAGAAGAAGCATTTTGCAGAGTTTTCAAGTATGTTTCTGTGATTTGTACTGTGTGGCATTTTCGGGGCACACGCTGTGTCCCAGACACACAGAGAATGGCTGGAAACGCTTAAAACGGCAAGTTTCTGTCAGTTAGTGCTGAAATGAACGGTGTGTCTAAAATATGTTGCTGTCGTCAAAATAAGACTGTTTCCAGCATGGAAACACTATTTTACATTAGAAGAAGCATTTTGCAGAGTTTTCAAGTATGTTTCTGTGATTTGTACTGTGTGGCATTTTCGGGGCACACGCTGTGTCCCAGACACACAGAGAATGGCTGGAAACGCTTAAAACGGCAAGTTTCTGTCAGTTAGTGCTGAAATGAACGGTGTGTCTAAAATATGTTGCTGGCGTCAAAATAAGACTGTTTCCAGCATGGAAACACTATTTTACATTAGAAGAAGCATTTTGCTGAGTTTTCCCGTGTGTTTCTTTCATCTGCAGTACCTGGCACTTTCAGGGCAAACGTTGTGAAAAACAGCCTCAAATGGCCAGGAACGGTCCAATTTTACCGTTTGAGCTGAAATGAAAGCTTTGTATCAAATATGTTGCTGGCGTCAAAATAAGACTGTTTCCAGCATGGAAACACTATTTTACATTAGAAGAAGCATTTTGCAGAGTTTTCAAGTATGTTTCTGTGATTTGTACTGTGTGGCATTTTCGGGGCACACGCTGTGTCCCAGACACACAGAGAATGGCTGGAAACGCTTAAAACGGCAAGTTTCTGTCAGTTAGTGCTGAAATGAACGGTGTGTCTAAAATATGTTGCTGGCGTCAAAATAAGACTGTTTCCAGCATGGAAACACTATTTTACATTAGAAGAAGCATTTTGCTGAGTTTTCCCGTGTGTTTCTTTCATCTGCAGTACCTGGCACTTTCAGGGCAAACGTTGTGAAAAACAGTCTCAAATGGCCAGGAACGGTCCAATTTTACCGTTTGAGCTGAAATGAAAGCTTTGTATCAAATATGTTGCTGGCGTCAAAATAAGACTGTTTCCAGCATGGAAACACTATTTTACATTAGAAGAAGCATTTTGCAGAGTTTTCAAGTATGTTTCTGTGATTTGTACTGTGTGGCATTTTCGGGGCACACGCTGTGTCCCAGACACACAGAGAATGGCTGGAAACGCTTAAAACGGCAAGTTTCTGTCAGTTAGTGCTGAAATGAACGGTGTGTCTAAAATATGTTGCTGGCGTCAAAATAAGACTGTTTCCAGCATGGAAACACTATTTTACATTAGAAGAAGCATTTTGCAGAGTTTTCAAGTATGTTTCTGTGATTTGTACTGTGTGGCATTTTCGGGGCACACGCTGTGTCCCAGACACACAGAGAATGGCTGGAAACGCTTAAAACGGCAAGTTTCTGTCAGTTAGTGCTGAAATGAACGGTGTGTCTAAAATATGTTGCTGGCGTCAAAATAAGACTGTTTCCAGCATGGAAACACTATTTTACATTAGAAGAAGCATTTTGCTGAGTTTTCCCGTGTGTTTCTTTCATCTGCAGTACCTGGCACTTTCAGGGCAAACGTTGTGAAAAACAGTCTCATATGGCCAGGAACGGTGAAATTTTACCGTTTGAGCTGAAATGACAGCTTTGCATCAAATATGTTGCTGGCGTCAAAATAAGACTTTTTCCAGCATGGAAACACTATTTTCCATTAGAAGAAGCATTTTGCTGAGTTTTCAAGCATGTTTCTTTCATCTGCAGTACCTGGCACTTTCAGGGCAAACGTTGTGAAAAACAGTCTCATATGGCCAGGAACAGTCAAATTTTAACGTTTGAAATTTTACCGCTGAAATTTAGCGTTCCAGCTAGTTCCAGGTGGTTTTTTTACCAGCGTGTGCCCTGAAAATGCCACACAGTACAAATCACAGAAACATACTTGAAAACTCTGCAAAATGCTTCTTCTAATGTAAAATAATGTTTCCATGCTGGAAACAGTCTTATTTTGACGCCAGCAGCACATTTGATACAAAGCTGTCATTTCAGCTCAAACGGTAAAATTTGACCGTTCCTGGCCAAATGAGACTGTTTTTCACAACGTTTGCCCTGAAAGTGCCACACAGTACAAATCACAGAAACGTACTTGAAAACTCTGCAAAATGCTTCTTCTAGTTGACAACACTGTTTCCATGCTGGAAAAAGTCTTATTTTGACGACAGCAACATATTTTAGACACACCGTTCATTTCAGCACTAACTGACAGAAACTTGCCGTTTTAAGCGTTTCCAGCCATTCTCTGTGTGTCTGGGACACAGCGTGTGCCCCGAAAATGCCACACACTACAAATCACAGAAACATACTTGAAAACTCTGCAAAATGCTTCTTCTAATGTAAAATAGTGTTTCCATGCTGGAAACAGTCTTATTTTGACGCCAGCAACATATTTGATACAAAGCTTTCATTTCAGCTCAAACGGTAAAATTGGACCGTTCCTGGCCATTTGAGGCTGTTTTTCACAACGTTTGCCCTGAAAGTGCCAGGTACTGCAGATGAAAGAAACACACGGGAAAACTCAGCAAAATGCTTCTTCTAATGTAAAATAGTGTTTCCATGCTGGAAACAGTCTTATTTTGACGCCAGCAACATATTTGATACAAAGCTTTCATTTCAGCTCAAACGGTAAAATTGGACCGTTCCTGGCCATTTGAGACTGTTTTTCACAACGTTTGCCCTGAAAGTGCCAGGTACTGCAGATGAAAGAAACACACGGGAAAACTCAGCAAAATGCTTCTTCTAATGTAAAATAGTGTTTCCATGCTGGAAACAGTCTTATTTTGACGCCAGCAACATATTTTAGACACACCGTTCATTTGAGCACTAACTGACAGAAACTTGCCGTTTTAAGCGTTTCCAGCCATTCTCTGTGTGTCTGGGACACAGCGTGTGCCCCGAAAATGCCACACAGTACAAATCACAGAAACATACTTGAAAACTCTGCAAAATGCTTCTTCTAATGTAAAATAGTGTTTCCATGCTGGAAACAGTCTTATTTTGACGCCAGCAACATATTTGATACAAAGCTTTCATTTCAGCTCAAACGGTAAAATTGGACCGTTCCTGGCCATTTGAGGCTGTTTTTCACAACGTTTGCCCTGAAAGTGCCAGGTACTGCAGATGAAAGAAACACACGGGAAAACTCAGCAAAATGCTTCTTCTAATGTAAAATAGTGTTTCCATGCTGGAAACAGTCTTATTTTGACGCCAGCAACATATTTTAGACACACCGTTCATTTCAGCACTAACTGACAGAAACTTGCCGTTTTAAGCGTTTCCAGCCATTCTCTGTGTGTCTGGGACACAGCGTGTGCCCCGAAAATGCCACACAGTACAAATCACAGAAACATACTTGAAAACTCTGCAAAATGCTTCTTCTAATGTAAAATAGTGTTTCCATGCTGGAAACAGTCTTATTTTGACGACAGCAACATATTTTAGACACACCGTTCATTTCAGCACTAACTGACAGAAACTTGCCGTTTTAAGCGTTTCCAGCCATTCTCTGTGTGTCTGGGACACAGCGTGTGCCCCGAAAATGCCACACAGTACAAATCACAGAAACATACTTGAAAACTCTGCAAAATGCTTCTTCTAATGTAAAATAGTGTTTCCATGCTGGAAACAGTCTTATTTTGACGCCAGCAACATATTTGATACAAAGCTTTCATTTCAGCTCAAACGGTAAAATTGGACCGTTCCTGGCCATTTGAGACTGTTTTTCACAACGTTTGCCCTGAAAGTGCCAGGTACTGCAGATGAAAGAAACACACGGGAAAACTCAGCAAAATGCTTCTTCTAATGTAAAATAGTGTTTCCATGCTGGAAACAGTCTTATTTTGACGCCAGCAACATATTTTAGACACACCGTTCATTTCAGCACTAACTGACAGAAACTTGCCGTTTTAAGCGTTTCCAGCCATTCTCTGTGTGTCTGGGACACAGCGTGTGCCCCGAAAATGCCACACAGTACAAATCACAGAAACATACTTGAAAACTCTGCAAAATGCTTCTTCTAATGTAAAATAGTGTTTCCATGCTGGAAACAGTCTTATTTTGACGACAGCAACATATTTTAGACACACCGTTCATTTCAGCACTAACTGACAGAAACTTGCCGTTTTAAGCGTTTCCAGCCATTCTCTGTGTGTCTGGGACACAGCGTGTGCCCCGAAAATGCCACACAGTACAAATCACAGAAACATACTTGAAAACTCTGCAAAATGCTTCTTCTAATGTAAAATAGTGTTTCCATGCTGGAAACAGTCTTATTTTGACGCCAGCAACATATTTGATACAAAGCTTTCATTTCAGCTCAAACGGTAAAATTGGACCGTTCCTGGCCATTTGAGACTGTTTTTCACAACGTTTGCCCTGAAAGTGCCAGGTACTGCAGATGAAAGAAACACACGGGAAAACTCAGCAAAATGCTTCTTCTAATGAAAAATAGTGTTTCCATGCTGGAAACAGTCTTATTTTGACGCCAGCAACATATTTTAGACACACCGTTCATTTCAGCACTAACTGACAGAAACTTGCCGTTTTAAGCGTTTCCAGCCATTCTCTGTGTGTCTGGGACACAGCGTGTGCCCCGAAAATGCCACACAGTACAAATCACAGAAACATACTTGAAAACTCTGCAAAATGCTTCTTCTAATGTAAAATAGTGTTTCCATGCTGGAAACAGTCTTATTTTGACGCCAGCAACATATTTGATACAAAGCTTTCATTTCAGCTCAAACGGTAAAATTGGACCGTTCCTGGCCATTTGAGACTGTTTTTCACAACGTTTGCCCTGAAAGTGCCAGGTACTGCAGATGAAAGAAACACACGGGAAAACTCAGCAAAATGCTTCTTCTAATGAAAAATAGTGTTTCCATGCTGGAAACAGTCTTATTTTGACGCCAGCAACATATTTTAGACACACCGTTCATTTCAGCACTAACTGACAGAAACTTGCCGTTTTAAGCGTTTCCAGCCATTCTCTGTGTGTCTGGGACACAGCGTGTGCCCCGAAAATGCCACACAGTACAAATCACAGAAACATACTTGAAAACTCTGCAAAATGCTTCTTCTAATGTAAAATAGTGTTTCCATGCTGGAAACAGTCTTATTTTGACGCCAGCAACATATTTGATACAAAGCTTTCATTTCAGCTCAAACGGTAAAATTGGACCGTTCCTGGCCATTTGAGACTGTTTTTCACAACGTTTGCCCTGAAAGTGCCAGGTACTGCAGATGAAAGAAACACACGGGAAAACTCAGCAAAATGCTTCTTCTAATGAAAAATAGTGTTTCCATGCTGGAAACAGTCTTATTTTGACGCCAGCAACATATTTTAGACACACCGTTCATTTCAGCACTAACTGACAGAAACTTGCCGTTTTAAGCGTTTCCAGCCATTCTCTGTGTGTCTGGGACACAGCGTGTGCCCCGAAAATGCCACACAGTACAAATCACAGAAACATACTTGAAAACTCTGCAAAATGCTTCTTCTAATGTAAAATAGTGTTTCCATGCTGGAAACAGTCTTATTTTGACGCCAGCAACATATTTGATACAAAGCTTTCATTTCAGCTCAAACGGTAAAATTGGACCGTTCCTGGCCATTTGAGACTGTTTTTCACAACGTTTGCCCTGAAAGTGCCAGGTACTGCAGATGAAAGAAACACACGGGAAAACTCAGCAAAATGCTTCTTCTAATGTAAAATAGTGTTTCCATGCTGGAAACAGTCTTATTTTGACGCCAGCAACATATTTTAGACACACCGTTCATTTCAGCACTAACTGACAGAAACTTGCCGTTTTAAGCGTTTCCAGCCATTCTCTGTGTGTCTGGGACACAGCGTGTGCCCCGAAAATGCCACACAGTACAAATCACAGAAACATACTTGAAAACTCTGCAAAATGCTTCTTCTAATGTAAAATAGTGTTTCCATGCTGGAAACAGTCTTATTTTGACGCCAGCAACATATTTGATACAAAGCTTTCATTTCAGCTCAAACGGTAAAATTGGACCGTTCCTGGCCATTTGAGACTGTTTTTCACAACGTTTGCCCTGAAAGTGCCAGGTACTGCAGATGAAAGAAACACACGGGAAAACTCAGCAAAATGCTTCTTCTAATGTAAAATAGTGTTTCCATGCTGGAAACAGTCTTATTTTGACGCCAGCAACATATTTTAGACACACCGTTCATTTCAGCACTAACTGACAGAAACTTGCCGTTTTAAGCGTTTCCAGCCATTCTCTGTGTGTCTGGGACACAGCGTGTGCCCCGAAAATGCCACACAGTACAAATCACAGAAACATACTTGAAAACTCTGCAAAATGCTTCTTCTAATGTAAAATAGTGTTTCCATGCTGGAAACAGTCTTATTTTGACGCCAGCAACATATTTGATACAAAGCTTTCATTTCAGCTCAAACGGTAAAATTGGACCGTTCCTGGCCATTTGAGACTGTTTTTCACAACGTTTGCCCTGAAAGTGCCAGGTACTGCAGATGAAAGAAACACACGGGAAAACTCAGCAAAATGCTTCTTCTAATGTAAAATAGTGTTTCCATGCTGGAAACAGTCTTATTTTGACGCCAGCAACATATTTGATACAAAGCTTTCATTTCAGCTCAAACGGTAAAATTGGACCGTTCCTGGCCATTTGAGACTGTTTTTCACAACGTTTGCCCTGAAAGTGCCAGGTACTGCAGATGAAAGAAACACACGGGAAAACTCAGCAAAATGCTTCTTCTAATGTAAAATAGTGTTTCCATGCTGGAAACAGTCTTATTTTGACGCCAGCAACATATTTTAGACACACCGTTCATTTCAGCACTAACTGACAGAAACTTGCCGTTTTAAACGTTTCCAGCCATTCTCTGTGTATCTGGGACACAGCGTATGCCCCGAAAATGCCACACAGTACAAATCACAGAAACATACTTGAAAACTCTGCAAAATGCTTCTTCTAATGTAAAATAGTGTTTCCATGCTGGAAACAGTCTTATTTTGACGCCAGCAACATATTTTAGACACACCGTTCATTTCAGCACTAACTGACAGAAACTTGCCGTTTTAAACGTTTCCAGCCATTCTCTGTGTATCTGGGACACAGCGTATGCCCCGAAAATGCCACACAGTACAAATCACAGAAACATACTTGAA
This sequence comes from Toxotes jaculatrix, assembly GCF_017976425.1. Classification (NCBI taxonomy): domain Eukaryota; kingdom Metazoa; phylum Chordata; class Actinopteri; family Toxotidae; genus Toxotes; species Toxotes jaculatrix. The sequence goes on from NC_054411.1 coordinate 22,166,756, forward strand.
AACTCTGCAAAATGCTTCTTCTAATGTAAAATAGTGTTTCCATGCTGGAAACAGTCTTATTTTGACGACAGCAACATGTTTTAGACACACCGTTCATTTCAGCACTAACTGACAGAAACTTGCCGTTTTAAGCGTTTCCAGCCATTCTCTGTGTGTCTGGGACACAGCGTGTGCCCCGAAAATGCCACACAGTACAAATCACAGAAACATACTTGAAAACTCTGCAAAATGCTTCTTCTAATATAAAATAGTGTTTCCATGCTGGAAACAGTCTTATTTTGACGCCAGCAACATATTTGATACAAAGCTTTCATTTCAGCTCAAACGGTAAAATTGGACCGTTCCTGGCCATTTGAGACTGTTTTTCACAACGTTTGCCCTGAAAGTGCCAGGTACTGCAGATGAAAGAAACACACGGGAAAACTCAGCAAAATGCTTCTTCTAATGTAAAATAGTGTTTCCATGCTGGAAACAGTCTTATTTTGACGCCAGCAACATATTTGATACAAAGCTTTCATTTCAGCTCAAACGGTAAAATTGGACCGTTCCTGGCCATTTGAGACTGTTTTTCACAACGTTTGCCCTGAAAGTGCCAGGTACTGCAGATGAAAGAAACACACGGGAAAACTCAGCAAAATGCTTCTTCTAATGTAAAATAGTGTTTCCATGCTGGAAACAGTCTTATTTTGACGCCAGCAACATATTTTAGACACACCGTTCATTTCAGCACTAACTGACAGAAACTTGCCGTTTTAAGCGTTTCCAGCCATTCTCTGTGTGTCTGGGACACAGCGTGTGCCCCGAAAATGCCACACAGTACAAATCACAGAAACATACTTGAAAACTCTGCAAAATGCTTCTTCTAATGTAAAATAGTGTTTCCATGCTGGAAACAGTCTTATTTTGACGCCAGCAACATATTTGATACAAAGCTTTCATTTCAGCTCAAACGGTAAAATTGGACCGTTCCTGGCCATTTGAGACTGTTTTTCACAACGTTTGCCCTGAAAGTGCCAGGTACTGCAGATGAAAGAAACACACGGGAAAACTCAGCAAAATGCTTCTTCTAATGTAAAATAGTGTTTCCATGCTGGAAACAGTCTTATTTTGACGCCAGCAACATATTTTAGACACACCGTTCATTTCAGCACTAACTGACAGAAACTTGCCGTTTTAAGCGTTTCCAGCCATTCTCTGTGTGTCTGGGACACAGCGTGTGCCCCGAAAATGCCACACAGTACAAATCACAGAAACATACTTGAAAACTCTGCAAAATGCTTCTTCTAATGTAAAATAGTGTTTCCATGCTGGAAACAGTCTTATTTTGACGCCAGCAACATATTTGATACAAAGCTTTCATTTCAGCTCAAACGGTAAAATTGGACCGTTCCTGGCCATTTGAGGCTGTTTTTCACAACGTTTGCCCTGAAAGTGCCAGGTACTGCAGATGAAAGAAACACACGGGAAAACTCAGCAAAATGCTTCTTCTAATGTAAAATAGTGTTTCCATGCTGGAAACAGTCTTATTTTGACGCCAGCAACATATTTTAGACACACCGTTCATTTCAGCACTAACTGACAGAAACTTGCCGTTTTAAACGTTTCCAGCCATTCTCTGTGTATCTGGGACACAGCGTATGCCCCGAAAATGCCACACAGTACAAATCACAGAAACATACTTGAAAACTCTGCAAAATGCTTCTTCTAATGTAAAATAGTGTTTCCATGCTGGAAACAGTCTTATTTTGACGCCAGCAACATATTTTAGACACACCGTTCATTTCAGCACTAACTGACAGAAACTTGCCGTTTTAAGCGTTTCCAGCCATTCTCTGTGTGTCTGGGACACAGCGTGTGCCCCGAAAATGCCACACAGTACAAATCACAGAAACATACTTGAAAACTCTGCAAAATGCTTCTTCTAATGTAAAATAGTGTTTCCATGCTGGAAACAGTCTTATTTTGACGCCAGCAACATATTTGATACAAAGCTTTCATTTCAGCTCAAACGGTAAAATTGGACCGTTCCTGGCCATTTGAGACTGTTTTTCACAACGTTTGCCCTGAAAGTGCCAGGTACTGCAGATGAAAGAAACACACGGGAAAACTCAGCAAAATGCTTCTTCTAATGTAAAATAGTGTTTCCATGCTGGAAACAGTCTTATTTTGACGCCAGCAACATATTTTAGACACACCGTTCATTTCAGCACTAACTGACAGAAACTTGCCGTTTTAAACGTTTCCAGCCATTCTCTGTGTATCTGGGACACAGCGTATGCCCCGAAAATGCCACACAGTACAAATCACAGAAACATACTTGAAAACTCTGCAAAATGCTTCTTCTAATGTAAAATAGTGTTTCCATGCTGGAAACAGTCTTATTTTGACGCCAGCAACATATTTTAGACACAGCATTCATTTCAGCTCAAACATTACAGTTATAAGCGTTTCCAGACAAGATGAGCGACTTTATCACAACGTCTACTGTTAAATGCCAAATACTACACATAATAGAAACACACTTGAAAACTCCCCAAAATACTTCTTCTAGTTGACAACACTGTTTCCATGCTGGAAAAAATCTTATTTTGACGCGAGCAACATATTTCATACACACCTTTCATTTCAATTCTAGCGTTAGAATTTTACCGTTCCAGCCCGTTTCAGATTGTCTTTTTCCCAGCGTCTGCTTGAAAATTTCACATACTTGGGATCACACAAACATACTGGAAAACTCTGCAAAATACTTCTTCTAGTTGACAACAGTGTTTCTATGCTGGAAAAAGTCTAATTTTAACGCCAGCTGGTAGTTTCACAATCACCTTTCATTTCAGCTCTAACGGTACAGTTATAATATTTTCAGCTTTCTTTTTCACAAAGCCATCCCTGAAAATACCAAATTGCAGATGAGGGAAACACAGTGGAAAACTCACTTTCGTTGTCGGCCATGGCTATCAGCTACAGCTTGACTAAAAAAGCTAGGCCTGTAAAGAAAAAAAATTTCAGCTTCAACTGACTTCGCATTACAGTTATAGCGATTTCAGTCCATATGAATGTCTTTTTCACAAAGCTTGCCCTGAAAATGCCATACTGCAGATCACACAAACACACTGGAAAACTCTGGAAGATGCTTCTTCTAATTTAAAATAGTGTTTCCATGATGAAAAAACTCTTATTGTGACACCAGCAGCAAGTTTCACACTCACCTTTCATTTCAGTTCTAACGATCCAGTTGTAGCGTTTTAATCCCATCTGAACATCTTTTTCACAAAGCCTTCCTTGAAAATACCACATTGCAGATGAGGGAAACACAGAGGGAAACTCACTTTCGTTGTCGGCTATGGCTACCCGGTACATCTGGACTAATAAAGCGACGTTAGTGAAAAAACAAAAAAAAAACAGCACTGCTCATACTTGGCCAGGATTGGTTGGTTACGTTCAAAGGAAGAGCGACCTTAGTTGCCAAGGAAACAAAACAACACTAGCCGCTACACCTGGACTAAAAAAGCGAGGCTAGTGGAAAAAAAAAACACAGCACTACTCCTATTTCGCCATGATTGGTTGGTCACGTTCAAAGGAAGCGCGATGTTAGTTGCCCAGAGGAAAAAACTACTTCTCATGCATCTGTGCGCACGCATAGATCTGCAAATTAATAGAATGTGCCCTATAGATCTAATAACGTCATATCCTACATGGTGTAGGATAGGGCGATACACTGTACTTACGTTAATTAATGTAAAAATAATTACAGTAATTTACTGGACACGTTTTACAGTTTTTTGCTGTGTATAAATTACAGCAATGTATGTTAATTGTATATTTGTTTACAATATTATCATGTATTCCATTCATATTACATGAGTTCCCTGGCAACTAATGTTGCCAATAAATAGCTGTTACTTATTCATAATTCAGTATCTTACTGTAGAATGGGTTCACAGTTAATTTTTTTTCACATTTAGCAAATTAGGCACGCTGTGGCTGCTGATAATCCAAAATATATCAACACTACTTTAGATTATCTTGAGCTGTTAAATAAAAAAGTGATGAAAAAACATTTATTAGGACTCAATACAGTGTTTATTATATTATGCAATTATATTCAATACAGTGTGGTGTGTGATTGCACACCAGATGTGTATGAAATGTATTAAACTTAAGGTAACTTTCCTTTTTATTAGCCAATAAGCATGTGCATGGAAAGCATAAACCCAGGACAGACTGCACAAGACCATTGCAGCATAGTCATTCATGGTCAACTCAAATGTGTAGCAACGTCAAACATGTAACTTGTAAAAAGCTTATTTTGAAACCACTTTTATTAAAGAAATACCATGTGCCATTTTCCTTGCAACAGAGTCAAAGCCATTCATAGTCCGTTAATCTTTTGAGAATTGCAGAGACATGAGGGCTGACACTGTTGTTACTCTTCTCGTGCACCTTCCCACTTCCTGGACTGATCCACTTGGTCATCTTTGTGCCAGAGGTTGGGTTGATCCTGATGAAGCATCTAAAGTCACAAAATCAGAGAAAAAGACATTTAATGAAATACATTGTTTGAAGAGACAGCAGAACCCATCAAGTTTTGGAGAATAGCTTAACATTTTTCCAAATATGCAAAACTTCAAAACAAAAATTTGCATTAATTGCAGATGTTCCATCCATGCAAGCTAAAACAGAAAGAAGCTTTGCAATGCAATACAATGGAAATGCAGGGAATTGAATAAAAATTACACCATATGTTATTCATAATGAAAAATGTAACTAAATAATAATCCACTGGCATCCCCTTTGAAGCACTTACCTTTGGATGAATTCAAGTGTGCACGAGGCCTCCTCTTGGTACACCAGATTGAAGACGCAATAGCATGAGAAAAACACTGCCATTACAGCCACAATTTTCTGGTGTGGACCCACAACCACTTGTCCCTCAATGCTACGCATCCAGCTCATTGGCATGAGAACATCACCTAAACATAAATAAACATTTGCTTTATTATTGTTCTTTTGGCATTTTTAGATATTCTTTCTGTTGCTTTTCCTGTTGCCCTTCCACATGAACATATCCATAGATTAAACTAATTCATATTAATCTCTAGTTTTGCAACAGACTAGAAAATACACTACATAAGACGATGGACTAGTATTTTGCTATCCACTTAGTACAGCAAGAATAGTAAACTTAACTTACATGAGTTCCCTGAGGTGCTATATTAGCACAGATGTTGTACTGAATCTCAACTATGTTAAATTTTAAAATCTCACACAAGAAAACATTTTCAGCAATATAAATGTAACAGACAAATTTTTACCTAAAAATTGTCTTCACAGATGTGTGGTGATGATCACTGTGCCTTCTGCAGTAACGCTCACCGCCCAGGGTTTTCCTCTGCACCTGTAGCAAGGGGACAGTTCAACAGCAAAATATGCATGCTTAATTAGACTGGTTACTGATGAGGTTGAACAATTTAACTGCTTAGCCAATGTTAATTGTGCCTTTTTTCTATAACATAATCTTACCCAATATCAGATATAACTATCTCTGCCCAGATGGATTCCTCCAAGGTTCCACTCCAGACTGATTCACTTGGTGGAGCTGTAAGAGATGACTGATTGCTTGATTGGACTTCCATGCAATAAGAATAGCTGATATTGGCACATTAATTATATATAACTTCAGTTTCAGATGTCAACAATTTAATTCTTAATCACAATTCAAGTTATGACATCTTTAGTTAAATTTGTACTCAATTCAATTTCTATCTTTTCTCTCTCGCTTTCACATGCAGATGACTGATGTTTGACAGCAAAACCTTACTTTTTAATAGACACAATTTTGGACTTAAGAGCAGGGATATATCAGATTCTTAGCAACAACCCTCTTCCAGTTCAAATTAAACCCAATAAAAACTCAGAGCCACAGTGGCTGCTGAGCTAATGAGTCAATGTTAAATATTACCCGAGCTCAAGCTCACACAGTGTTTAAAGCGTGTGTGCTACTGTAACTGCAGCATAAACTGCCATGTTGAGCTTGCAAAACAGAGGAAAACCGCCCTGACTTAGTACCTCTGCAATGTCATACTAACGTGTAACATAATGCCATAACGTGTAACTTGACAACTATAAACAATGGGCTGTCGCTCCAACAGTTTTCTAAACCTGGAGGGTTTTAGATAATGTGTTGGCAATCGCTCTGTCCTGAAGGTGACAGGGCTAATGCAGGCATCTAGCGTTAGCTTAACTTAACCAGTTTTTCGCTAGCTAACGTTTGCAAAAACAGTGCAGTCTGCGTCCCACAACCCGTATATTCCGTATAAAACGCGACTAAGATAAATAAAATAACGTGATAATACCGTCACTATCAAAAATAAAGAATCATTATACTTACCAAAATGCTGGTTTTGCAGCTTCCTCTTCACCGCTCTATTGCCTGCTTCTGTCTGTTGGCAACATGCATATTCTTTAAATTAAACGTGTAAAACCAGTCTGATATACAGACAAATTATATTGTATGAAGTTATCGTTTGAATAACATTTGAATTTTGTAGGCTAATAACGTGTTACTTACACTTTTTTGACTTGATGGATCGGGTTCTTCGGGAAATTACAGAAATTTGTTACAGTGTATTAGATCGTGAAGGATTAAAAAATGTTGAGGATCTGCCAGAGGAGAGAGATCGTATTATCATCTATAATGCACATTCTATTAATTGCAGCTCTATGCGTGCGCACAGATGCATGAGAAGTTTTTTTTTTTTTTTTTAAATCTGGGCTTCGCGCATCCTTTGAACGTGACCAACCAATCATGGCGAAGTATGAGAAGTGCTGTTTTTTTTTTTCACTAACCTCGCTTTTTTAGTCCAGGTGTACCAGCTACTTTTGTTTTTTTCTCCGGGCAGCTAACGTCGCTCTTCCTTTGAACGTGACCAACCAATCATAGCGAAGTATGAGCACTGCTTTTCTTTTTTTTTTCACTAGCCTCCTTTTTTTGTCCAGATGTAGCGGTAGCCATAGCCGACAACGAAAGTGAGTTTTCCTCTGTGTTTCCTTTAACTGCAATGTGGTATTTTCAAGGAAGGCTTGGTGAAAATGATGTCCACATGGGTAGAAAACGCTAGAACGGGATCGTTAGAGCTGCAACGAAAGGTGAGTGTGAAATTTGCTGCTCAGGCCTGGACTGGTAATCTGGCATACCGGGCATTTTCCCGGTGGGCCGACAGTCCTCGGGCCGATGCTGTTTGTTTGTTTTTTTGTTTTGTTTTTGTTTTTGTTTTTTAGACTTAGAGACTGGGTTTAGAGGGTGTGGCAATATATCTTCAATATAGACAGTGGACTAAACCAATCAGGATATAGTAGTTTACGAGAGCGGCCCCACCCCTTTCTATGCACTGATCCCGGCCAGTTTAGTGTTGAGCGTGGAAACATGGAGAAGCGGAAGAAAGGAGGTGCGGAGAGGTTGCTGGCTAAAAGATTAAAAATAATCTCGCTATAGAAGCTGCAAAATGTACTAAAATAAAAGACATAATCTCTGGAGGGGCTGCTGTAGCCTCCAGGGAGAGGAGCAGCCAGAGGCTGTTGACAGGGAACCCGAGGGACAGAGTGACCAGGGAAGTGTAGCACAGGCGCAGCGGGTAAGCAGGTAGTAATGTTAAGATAATACCGGGACTTTTAGGTGATGGACAGGCATGAAACTCGCTCACCTTTCGGCGAAATTCGCCGTTCTGAAGCCAAATCAGGTGACCTACGTGAAACGTGTAGAATTACATGAGAATGGAGAGCAATGAATAATGTTCTTATTTCCTGTCGCAGCAGTTGCCTTAAATTGTGTTTTGTTTTCGTTCCGTGTGTGTGTGTTTTTTTTTTTACAATATCAATGCAGTTAGTATAAGATTTTTCAGATTCTTATCAAAAAATAAAAATGTAACCTAAAGATACTACATGTTTTGATGGTTTAGATAGTTGCACAGTTTTTCCAGGTAGTTCCAAATGTATTTTTAATTTGTTTCTTTTAGGTTTTCTATTTATCACTTAATAAATTGTAATAATCTGTCCCTCTCTTCCTGTCTAGTCAAGCCAGGCTTTTGAGGTAGCAGTTGAGGAGAGAGAAGAGAGAGTGTTATAATATTTCTGAAATCTATTCCAAATATCTGAAGCTGTCATTTACTGGGGGCTCTCCTCTCTCCACTTCCAGGTGGACTGTCAGCCAACATGCACCTGACCTTGTGCGCAAGAAGCATTTTAAATAAACCATTGAATGTGTAGTTACTGCGAGTTTGCTGGTGGTTTTTGTGAGCTGGGATTTTTCCTTTAAATGTTGCGACATGGTTTCCTCTGGACCAAGACGTAACAATAGTAAAATACATTGCTTCGGGGAACGCATACATAAATTAGTCTGTTGTGCACCGCTAATTATGAGGGGCCGGTCTAACCAGGGCCGTTTTTTGTCCCAGTCCAGTCCTGTTGCTGCTGCTGTCAAAATTAGAGTTTTTCAGCATGGAAACAGTATTTTCAATTAGAGGAAGCATTTTGCAGAATTTTCCCGTATGTTTGTGTGATCCCCAGTATGTGAAATTTTCAGGGCAGACGCTGGGAAAAAGAAGATCTGGAACGGTAAAATTCTAACGCTAGAGCTGAAATGAAAGGTGTGTATAAAATATGTTGCTGGAGTCAAAATAAGACTTTTTCCAGCATGGAAACAGTGTTGTCAACTAGAAGAAGTATTTTGCAGAGTTTTCCAGTATGTTTCTGTCATTTGCACTGTGTGGCATTTTCAGGGCACACGCTGGGAAAAGACCATCTGGAACTGGCTGGAACGCTAAAATTCCAACGCTAGAGCTGAAAGGAACGGTGTGCCTAAAATATGTTGCTGGCGTCAAAATAAGACTTTTTCCAGCATGGAAACACTATTTTACATTAGAAGAAGCATTTCGCAGAGTTTTCCCGTGTGTTTCTTTCATCTGCAGTACCTGGCACTTTCAGGGCAAACGTTGTGAAAAACAGTCTCATATGGCCAGGAACGGTGAAATTTGACCGTTTGAGCTGAAATGACAGCTTTGCATCAAATATGTTGCTGGCGTCAAAATAAGACTTTTTCCAGCATGGAAACACTATTTTACATTAGAAGAAGCATTTGGCAGAGTTTTCAAGTATGTTTCTGTGATTTGTACTGTGTGGCATTTTCAGGGCACACGCTGTGTCCCAGACACACGGAGAATGGCTGGAAACGCTTAAAACGGCAAGTTTCAGTCAGTTAGTGCTGAAATGAACGGTGTGTCTAAAATATGTTGCTGGCGTCAAAATAAGACTGTTTCCAGCATGGAAACACTATTTTACATTAGAAGAAGCATTTTGCAGAGTTTTCCCGTGTGTTTCTTTCATCTGCAGTACCTGGCACTTTCAGGGCAAACGTTGTGAAAAACAGTCTCATATGGCCAGGAACGGTGAAATTTGACCGTTTGAGCTGAAATGACAGCTTTGCATCAAATATGTTGCTGGCGTCAAAATAAGACTTTTTCCAGCATGGAAACACTATTTTACATTAGAAGAAGCATTTGGCAGAGTTTTCAAGTATGTTTCTGTGATTTGTACTGTGTGGCATTTTCAGGGCACACGCTGTGTCCCAGACACACGGAGAATGGCTGGAAACGCTTAAAACGGCAAGTTTCAGTCAGTTAGTGCTGAAATGAACGGTGTGTCTAAAATATGTTGCTGGCGTCAAAATAAGACTGTTTCCAGCATGGAAACACTATTTTACATTAGAAGAAGCATTTTGCAGAGTTTTCCCGTGTGTTTCTTTCATCTGCAGTACCTGGCACTTTCAGGGCAAACGTTGTGAAAAACAGTCTCATATGGCCAGGAACGGTGAAATTTGACCGTTTGAGCTGAAATGACAGCTTTGCATCAAATATGTTGCTGGCGTCAAAATAAGACTTTTTCCAGCATGGAAACACTATTTTACATTAGAAGAAGCATTTGGCAGAGTTTTCCCGTGTGTTTCTTTCATCTGCAGTACCTGGCACTTTCAGGGCAAACGTTGTGAAAAACAGTCTCATATGGCCAGGAACGGTGAAATTTGACCGTTTGAGCTGAAATGACAGCTTTGCATCAAATATGTTGCTGGCGTCAAAATAAGACTTTTTCCAGCATGGAAACACTATTTTACATTAGAAGAAGCATTTGGCAGAGTTTTCAAGTATGTTTCTGTGATTTGTACTGTGTGGCATTTTCAGGGCACACGCTGTGTCCCAGACACACGGAGAATGGCTGGAAACGCTTAAAACGGCAAGTTTCAGTCAGTTAGTGCTGAAATGAACGGTGTGTCTAAAATATGTTGCTGGCGTCAAAATAAGACTGTTTCCAGCATGGAAACACTATTTTACATTAGAAGAAGCATTTTGCAGAGTTTTCCCGTGTGTTTCTTTCATCTGCAGTACCTGGCACTTTCAGGGCAAACGTTGTGAAAAACAGTCTCATATGGCCAGGAACGGTGAAATTTGACCGTTTGAGCTGAAATGACAGCTTTGCATCAAATATGTTGCTGGCGTCAAAATAAGACTTTTTCCAGCATGGAAACACTATTTTACATTAGAAGAAGCATTTGGCAGAGTTTTCAAGTATGTTTCTGTGATTTGTACTGTGTGGCATTTTCAGGGCACACGCTGTGTCCCAGACACACGGAGAATGGCTGGAAACGCTTAAAACGGCAAGTTTCAGTCAGTTAGTGCTGAAATGAACGGTGTGTCTAAAATATGTTGCTGGCGTCAAAATAAGACTGTTTCCAGCATGGAAACACTATTTTACATTAGAAGAAGCATTTTGCAGAGTTTTCCCGTGTGTTTCTTTCATCTGCAGTACCTGGCACTTTCAGGGCAAACGTTGTGAAAAACAGTCTCATATGGCCAGGAACGGTGAAATTTGACCGTTTGAGCTGAAATGACAGCTTTGCATCAAATATGTTGCTGGCGTCAAAATAAGACTTTTTCCAGCATGGAAACACTATTTTACATTAGAAGAAGCATTTGGCAGAGTTTTCAAGTATGTTTCTGTGATTTGTACTGTGTGGCATTTTCAGGGCACACGCTGTGTCCCAGACACACGGAGAATGGCTGGAAACGCTTAAAACGGCAAGTTTCAGTCAGTTAGTGCTGAAATGAACGGTGTGTCTAAAATATGTTGCTGGCGTCAAAATAAGACTGTTTCCAGCATGGAAACACTATTTTACATTAGAAGAAGCATTTTGCAGAGTTTTCCCGTGTGTTTCTTTCATCTGCAGTACCTGGCACTTTCAGGGCAAACGTTGTGAAAAACAGTCTCATATGGCCAGGAACGGTGAAATTTTACCGTTTGAGCTGAAATGACAGCTTTGCATCAAATATGTTGCTGGCGTCAAAATAAGACTTTTTCCAGCATGGAAACACTATTTTACATTAGAAGAAGCATTTTGCAGAGTTTTCCCGTGTGTTTCTTTCATCTGCAGTACCTGGCACTTTCAGGGCAAACGTTGTGAAAAACAGTCTCATATGGCCAGGAACGGTGAAATTTGACCGTTTGAGCTGAAATGACAGCTTTGCATCAAATATGTTGCTGGCGTCAAAATAAGACTTTTTCCAGCATGGAAACACTATTTTACATTAGAAGAAGCATTTGGCAGAGTTTTCAAGTATGTTTCTGTGATTTGTACTGTGTGGCATTTTCAGGGCACACGCTGTGTCCCAGACACACGGAGAATGGCTGGAAACGCTTAAAACGGCAAGTTTCAGTCAGTTAGTGCTGAAATGAACGGTGTGTCTAAAATATGTTGCTGGCGTCAAAATAAGACTGTTTCCAGCATGGAAACACTATTTTACATTAGAAGAAGCATTTTGCAGAGTTTTCCCGTGTGTTTCTTTCATCTGCAGTACCTGGCACTTTCAGGGCAAACGTTGTGAAAAACAGTCTCATATGGCCAGGAACGGTGAAATTTTACCGTTTGAGCTGAAATGACAGCTTTGCATCAAATATGTTGCTGGCGTCAAAATAAGACTTTTTCCAGCATGGAAACACTATTTTACATTAGAAGAAGCATTTTGCAGAGTTTTCCCGTGTGTTTCTTTCATCTGCAGTACCTGGCACTTTCAGGGCAAACGTTGTGAAAAACAGTCTCATATGGCCAGGAACGGTGAAATTTTACCGTTTGAGCTGAAATGACAGCTTTGCATCAAATATGTTGCTGGCGTCAAAATAAGACTTTTTCCAGCATGGAAACACTATTTTACATTAGAAGAAGCATTTGGCAGAGTTTTCAAGTATGTTTCTGTGATTTGTACTGTGTGGCATTTTCAGGGCACACGCTGTGTCCCAGACACACGGAGAATGGCTGGAAACGCTTAAAACGGCAAGTTTCAGTCAGTTAGTGCTGAAATGAACGGTGTGTCTAAAATATGTTGCTGGCGTCAAAATAAGACTGTTTCCAGCATGGAAACACTATTTTACATTAGAAGAAGCATTTTGCAGAGTTTTCCCGTGTGTTTCTTTCATCTGCAGTACCTGGCACTTTCAGGGCAAACGTTGTGAAAAACAGTCTCATATGGCCAGGAACGGTGAAATTTGACCGTTTGAGCTGAAATGACAGCTTTGCATCAAATATGTTGCTGGCGTCAAAATAAGACTTTTTCCAGCATGGAAACACTATTTTACATTAGAAGAAGCATTTGGCAGAGTTTTCAAGTATGTTTCTGTGATTTGTACTGTGTGGCATTTTCAGGGCACACGCTGTGTCCCAGACACACGGAGAATGGCTGGAAACGCTTAAAACGGCAAGTTTCAGTCAGTTAGTGCTGAAATGAACGGTGTGTCTAAAATATGTTGCTGGCGTCAAAATAAGACTGTTTCCAGCATGGAAACACTATTTTACATTAGAAGAAGCATTTTGCAGAGTTTTCCCGTGTGTTTCTTTCATCTGCAGTACCTGGCACTTTCAGGGCAAACGTTGTGAAAAACAGTCTCATACGGCCAGGAACGGTGAAATTTTACCGTTTGAGCTGAAATGACAGCTTTGCATCAAATATGTTGCTGGCGTCAAAATAAGACTTTTTCCAGCATGGAAACACTATTTTACATTAGAAGAAGCATTTGGCAGAGTTTTCAAGTATGTTTCTGTGATTTGTACTGTGGCATTTTCAGGGCACACGCTGTGTCCCAGACACACGGAGAATGGCTGGAAACGCTTAAAACGGCAAGTTTCAGTCAGTTAGTGCTGAAATGAACGGTGTGTCTAAAATATGTTGCTGGCGTCAAAATAAGACTGTTTCCAGCATGGAAACACTATTTTACATTAGAAGAAGCATTTTGCAGAGTTTTCCCGTGTGTTTCTTTCATCTGCAGTACCTGGCACTTTCAGGGCAAACGTTGTGAAAAACAGTCTCATATGGCCAGGAACGGTGAAATTTGACCGTTTGAGCTGAAATGACAGCTTTGCATCAAATATGTTGCTGGCGTCAAAATAAGACTTTTTCCAGCATGGAAACACTATTTTACATTAGAAGAAGCATTTGGCAGAGTTTTCCCGTGTGTTTCTTTCATCTGCAGTACCTGGCACTTTCAGGGCAAACGTTGTGAAAAACAGTCTCATATGGCCAGGAACGGTGAAATTTTACCGTTTGAGCTGAAATGACAGCTTTGCATCAAATATGTTGCTGGCGTCAAAATAAGACTTTTTCCAGCATGGAAACACTATTTTACATTAGAAGAAGCATTTGGCAGAGTTTTCAAGTATGTTTCTGTGATTTGTACTGTGTGGCATTTTCAGGGCACACGCTGTGTCCCAGACACACGGAGAATGGCTGGAAACGCTTAAAACGGCAAGTTTCAGTCAGTTAGTGCTGAAATGAACGGTGTGTCTAAAATATGTTGCTGGCGTCAAAATAAGACTGTTTCCAGCATGGAAACACTATTTTACATTAGAAGAAGCATTTTGCAGAGTTTTCCCGTGTGTTTCTTTCATCTGCAGTACCTGGCACTTTCAGGGCAAACGTTGTGAAAAACAGTCTCATATGGCCAGGAACGGTGAAATTTGACCGTTTGAGCTGAAATGACAGCTTTGCATCAAATATGTTGCTGGCGTCAAAATAAGACTTTTTCCAGCATGGAAACACTATTTTACATTAGAAGAAGCATTTGGCAGAGTTTTCAAGTATGTTTCTGTGATTTGTACTGTGTGGCATTTTCAGGGCACACGCTGTGTCCCAGACACACGGAGAATGGCTGGAAACGCTTAAAACGGCAAGTTTCAGTCAGTTAGTGCTGAAATGAACGGTGTGTCTAAAATATGTTGCTGGCGTCAAAATAAGACTGTTTCCAGCATGGAAACACTATTTTACATTAGAAGAAGCATTTTGCAGAGTTTTCCCGTGTGTTTCTTTCATCTGCAGTACCTGGCACTTTCAGGGCAAACGTTGTGAAAAACAGTCTCATATGGCCAGGAACGGTGAAATTTGACCGTTTGAGCTGAAATGACAGCTTTGCATCAAATATGTTGCTGGCGTCAAAATAAGACTTTTTCCAGCATGGAAACACTATTTTACATTAGAAGAAGCATTTTGCAGAGTTTTCCCGTGTGTTTCTTTCATCTGCAGTACCTGGCACTTTCAGGGCAAACGTTGTGAAAAACAGTCTCATATGGCCAGGAACGGTGAAATTTTACCGTTTGAGCTGAAATGACAGCTTTGCATCAAATATGTTGCTGGCGTCAAAATAAGACTTTTTCCAGCATGGAAACACTATTTTACATTAGAAGAAGCATTTGGCAGAGTTTTCAAGTATGTTTCTGTGATTTGTACTGTGTGGCATTTTCAGGGCACACGCTGTGTCCCAGACACACGGAGAATGGCTGGAAACGCTTAAAACGGCAAGTTTCAGTCAGTTAGTGCTGAAATGAACGGTGTGTCTAAAATATGTTGCTGGCGTCAAAATAAGACTGTTTCCAGCATGGAAACACTATTTTACATTAGAAGAAGCATTTTGCAGAGTTTTCCCGTGTGTTTCTTTCATCTGCAGTACCTGGCACTTTCAGGGCAAACGTTGTGAAAAACAGTCTCATATGGCCAGGAACGGTGAAATTTGACCGTTTGAGCTGAAATGACAGCTTTGCATCAAATATGTTGCTGGCGTCAAAATAAGACTTTTTCCAGCATGGAAACACTATTTTACATTAGAAGAAGCATTTGGCAGAGTTTTCAAGTATGTTTCTGTGATTTGTACTGTGTGGCATTTTCAGGGCACACGCTGTGTCCCAGACACACGGAGAATGGCTGGAAACGCTTAAAACGGCAAGTTTCAGTCAGTTAGTGCTGAAATGAACGGTGTGTCTAAAATATGTTGCTGGCGTCAAAATAAGACTGTTTCCAGCATGGAAACACTATTTTACATTAGAAGAAGCATTTTGCAGAGTTTTCCCGTGTGTTTCTTTCATCTGCAGTACCTGGCACTTTCAGGGCAAACGTTGTGAAAAACAGTCTCATATGGCCAGGAACGGTGAAATTTTACCGTTTGAGCTGAAATGACAGCTTTGCATCAAATATGTTGCTGGCGTCAAAATAAGACTTTTTCCAGCATGGAAACACTATTTTACATTAGAAGAAGCATTTGGCAGAGTTTTCCCGTGTGTTTCTTTCATCTGCAGTACCTGGCACTTTCAGGGCACACGCTGTGTCCCAGACACACGGAGAATGGCTGGAAACGCTTAAAACGGCAAGTTTCAGTCAGTTAGTGCTGAAATGAACGGTGTGTCTAAAATATGTTGCTGGCGTCAAAATAAGACTGTTTCCAGCATGGAAACACTATTTTACATTAGAAGAAGCATTTTGCAGAGTTTTCCCGTGTGTTTCTTTCATCTGCAGTACCTGGCACTTTCAGGGCAAACGTTGTGAAAAACAGTCTCATATGGCCAGGAACGGTGAAATTTTACCGTTTGAGCTGAAATGACAGCTTTGCATCAAATATGTTGCTGGCGTCAAAATAAGACTTTTTCCAGCATGGAAACACTATTTTACATTAGAAGAAGCATTTTGCAGAGTTTTCCCGTGTGTTTCTTTCATCTGCAGTACCTGGCACTTTCAGGGCAAACGTTGTGAAAAACAGTCTCATATGGCCAGGAACGGTGAAATTTTACCGTTTGAGCTGAAATGACAGCTTTGCATCAAATATGTTGCTGGCGTCAAAATAAGACTTTTTCCAGCATGGAAACACTATTTTACATTAGAAGAAGCATTTGGCAGAGTTTTCCCGTGTGTTTCTTTCATCTGCAGTACCTGGCACTTTCAGGGCACACGCTGTGTCCCAGACACACGGAGAATGGCTGGAAACGCTTAAAACGGCAAGTTTCAGTCAGTTAGTGCTGAAATGAACGGTGTGTCTAAAATATGTTGCTGGCGTCAAAATAAGACTGTTTCCAGCATGGAAACACTATTTTACATTAGAAGAAGCATTTTGCAGAGTTTTCCCGTGTGTTTCTTTCATCTGCAGTACCTGGCACTTTCAGGGCAAACGTTGTGAAAAACAGTCTCATATGGCCAGGAACGGTGAAATTTTACCGTTTGAGCTGAAATGACAGCTTTGCATCAAATATGTTGCTGGCGTCAAAATAAGACTTTTTCCAGCATGGAAACACTATTTTACATTAGAAGAAGCATTTTGCAGAGTTTTCCCGTGTGTTTCTTTCATCTGCAGTACCTGGCACTTTCAGGGCAAACGTTGTGAAAAACAGTCTCATATGGCCAGGAACGGTGAAATTTTACCGTTTGAGCTGAAATGACAGCTTTGCATCAAATATGTTGCTGGCGTCAAAATAAGACTTTTTCCAGCATGGAAACACTATTTTACATTAGAAGAAGCATTTGGCAGAGTTTTCCCGTGTGTTTCTTTCATCTGCAGTACCTGGCACTTTCAGGGCAAACGTTGTGAAAAACAGTCTCATATGGCCAGGAACGGTGAAATTTTACCGTTTGAGCTGAAATGACAGCTTTGCATCAAATATGTTGCTGGCGTCAAAATAAGACTTTTTCCAGCATGGAAACACTATTTTACATTAGAAGAAGCATTTGGCAGAGTTTTCAAGTATGTTTCTGTGATTTGTACTGTGTGGCATTTTCAGGGCACACGCTGTGTCCCAGACACACGGAGAATGGCTGGAAACGCTTAAAACGGCAAGTTTCAGTCAGTTAGTGCTGAAATGAACGGTGTGTCTAAAATATGTTGCTGGCGTCAAAATAAGACTGTTTCCAGCATGGAAACACTATTTTACATTAGAAGAAGCATTTTGCAGAGTTTTCCCGTGTGTTTCTTTCATCTGCAGTACCTGGCACTTTCAGGGCAAACGTTGTGAAAAACAGTCTCATATGGCCAGGAACGGTGAAATTTTACCGTTTGAGCTGAAATGACAGCTTTGCATCAAATATGTTGCTGGCGTCAAAATAAGACTTTTTCCAGCATGGAAACACTATTTTACATTAGAAGAAGCATTTGGCAGAGTTTTCAAGTATGTTTCTGTGATTTGTACTGTGTGGCATTTTCAGGGCACACGCTGTGTCCCAGACACACGGAGAATGGCTGGAAACGCTTAAAACGGCAAGTTTCAGTCAGTTAGTGCTGAAATGAACGGTGTGTCTAAAATATGTTGCTGGCGTCAAAATAAGACTGTTTCCAGCATGGAAACACTATTTTACATTAGAAGAAGCATTTTGCAGAGTTTTCCCGTGTGTTTCTTTCATCTGCAGTACCTGGCACTTTCAGGGCAAACGTTGTGAAAAACAGTCTCATATGGCCAGGAACGGTGAAATTTGACCGTTTGAGCTGAAATGACAGCTTTGCATCAAATATGTTGCTGGCGTCAAAATAAGACTTTTTCCAGCATGGAAACACTATTTTACATTAGAAGAAGCATTTGGCAGAGTTTTCAAGTATGTTTCTGTGATTTGTACTGTGTGGCATTTTCAGGGCACACGCTGTGTCCCAGACACACGGAGAATGGCTGGAAACGCTTAAAACGGCAAGTTTCAGTCAGTTAGTGCTGAAATGAACGGTGTGTCTAAAATATGTTGCTGGCGTCAAAATAAGACTGTTTCCAGCAATGGAAACACTATTTTACATTAGAAGAAGCATTTTGCAGAGTTTTCCCGTGTGTTTCTTTCATCTGCAGTACCTGGCACTTTCAGGGCAAACGTTGTGAAAAACAGTCTCATATGGCCAGGAACGGTGAAATTTTACCGTTTGAGCTGAAATGACAGCTTTGCATCAAATATGTTGCTGGCGTCAAAATAAGACTTTTTCCAGCATGGAAACACTATTTTACATTAGAAGAAGCATTTGGCAGAGTTTTCAAGTATGTTTCTGTGATTTGTACTGTGTGGCATTTTCAGGGCACACGCTGTGTCCCAGACACACGGAGAATGGCTGGAAACGCTTAAAACGGCAAGTTTCAGTCAGTTAGTGCTGAAATGAACGGTGTGTCTAAAATATGTTGCTGGCGTCAAAATAAGACTGTTTCCAGCATGGAAACACTATTTTACATTAGAAGAAGCATTTTGCAGAGTTTTCCCGTGTGTTTCTTTCATCTGCAGTACCTGGCACTTTCAGGGCAAACGTTGTGAAAAACAGTCTCATATGGCCAGGAACGGTGAAATTTGACCGTTTGAGCTGAAATGACAGCTTTGCATCAAATATGTTGCTGGCGTCAAAATAAGACTTTTTCCAGCATGGAAACACTATTTTACATTAGAAGAAGCATTTTGCAGAGTTTTCCCGTGTGTTTCTTTCATCTGCAGTACCTGGCACTTTCAGGGCAAACGTTGTGAAAAACAGTCTCATATGGCCAGGAACGGTGAAATTTTACCGTTTGAGCTGAAATGACAGCTTTGCATCAAATATGTTGCTGGCGTCAAAATAAGACTTTTTCCAGCATGGAAACACTATTTTACATTAGAAGAAGCATTTGGCAGAGTTTTCCCGTGTGTTTCTTTCATCTGCAGTACCTGGCACTTTCAGGGCAAACGTTGTGAAAAACAGTCTCATATGGCCAGGAACGGTGAAATTTTACCGTTTGAGCTGAAATGACAGCTTTGCATCAAATATGTTGCTGGCGTCAAAATAAGACTTTTTCCAGCATGGAAACACTATTTTACATTAGAAGAAGCATTTGGCAGAGTTTTCAAGTATGTTTCTGTGATTTGTACTGTGTGGCATTTTCAGGGCACACGCTGTGTCCCAGACACACGGAGAATGGCTGGAAACGCTTAAAACGGCAAGTTTCAGTCAGTTAGTGCTGAAATGAACGGTGTGTCTAAAATATGTTGCTGGCGTCAAAATAAGACTGTTTCCAGCATGGAAACACTATTTTACATTAGAAGAAGCATTTGGCTGAGTTTTCCCGTGTGTTTCTTTCATCTGCAGTACCTGGCACTTTCAGGGCAAACGTTGTGAAAAACAGTCTCATATGGCCAGGAACGGTGAAATTTGACCGTTTGAGCTGAAATGACAGCTTTGCATCAAATATGTTGCTGGCGTCAAAATAAGACTTTTTCCAGCATGGAAACACTATTTTACATTAGAAGAAGCATTTGGCAGAGTTTTCCCGTGTGTTTCTTTCATCTGCAGTACCTGGCACTTTCAGGGCAAACGTTGTGAAAAACAGTCTCATATGGCCAGGAACGGTGAAATTTTACCGTTTGAGCTGAAATGACAGCTTTGCATCAAATATGTTGCTGGCGTCAAAATAAGACTTTTTCCAGCATGGAAACACTATTTTACATTAGAAGAAGCATTTGGCAGAGTTTTCAAGTATGTTTCTGTGATTTGTACTGTGTGGCATTTTCAGGGCACACGCTGTGTCCCAGACACACGGAGAATGGCTGGAAACGCTTAAAACGGCAAGTTTCAGTCAGTTAGTGCTGAAATGAACGGTGTGTCTAAAATATGTTGCTGGCGTCAAAATAAGACTGTTTCCAGCATGGAAACACTATTTTACATTAGAAGAAGCATTTTGCAGAGTTTTCCCGTGTGTTTCTTTCATCTGCAGTACCTGGCACTTTCAGGGCAAACGTTGTGAAAAACAGTCTCATATGGCCAGGAACGGTGAAATTTTACCGTTTGAGCTGAAATGACAGCTTTGCATCAAATATGTTGCTGGCGTCAAAATAAGACTTTTTCCAGCATGGAAACACTATTTTACATTAGAAGAAGCATTTGGCAGAGTTTTCAAGTATGTTTCTGTGATTTGTACTGTGTGGCATTTTCAGGGCACACGCTGTGTCCCAGACACACGGAGAATGGCTGGAAACGCTTAAAACGGCAAGTTTCAGTCAGTTAGTGCTGAAATGAACGGTGTGTCTAAAATATGTTGCTGGCGTCAAAATAAGACTGCTTCCAGCATGGAAACACTATTTTACATTAGAAGAAGCATTTTGCAGAGTTTTCCCGTGTGTTTCTTTCATCTGCAGTACCTGGCACTTTCAGGGCAAACGTTGTGAAAAACAGTCTCATATGGCCAGGAACGGTGAAATTTTACCGTTTGAGCTGAAATGACAGCTTTGCATCAAATATGTTGCTGGCGTCAAAATAAGACTTTTTCCAGCATGGAAACACTATTTTACATTAGAAGAAGCATTTGGCAGAGTTTTCAAGTATGTTTCTGTGATTTGTACTGTGTGGCATTTTCAGGGCACACGCTGTGTCCCAGACACACGGAGAATGGCTGGAAACGCTTAAAACGGCAAGTTTCAGTCAGTTAGTGCTGAAATGAACGGTGTGTCTAAAATATGTTGCTGGCGTCAAAATAAGACTGTTTCCAGCATGGAAACACTATTTTACATTAGAAGAAGCATTTTGCAGAGTTTTCCCGTGTGTTTCTTTCATCTGCAGTACCTGGCACTTTCAGGGCAAACGTTGTGAAAAACAGTCTCATATGGCCAGGAACGGTGAAATTTTACCGTTTGAGCTGAAATGACAGCTTTGCATCAAATATGTTGCTGGCGTCAAAATAAGACTTTTTCCAGCATGGAAACACTATTTTACATTAGAAGAAGCATTTGGCAGAGTTTTCAAGTATGTTTCTGTGATTTGTACTGTGTGGCATTTTCAGGGCACACGCTGTGTCCCAGACACACGGAGAATGGCTGGAAACGCTTAAAACGGCAAGTTTCAGTCAGTTAGTGCTGAAATGAACGGTGTGTCTAAAATATGTTGCTGGCGTCAAAATAAGACTGTTTCCAGCATGGAAACACTATTTTACATTAGAAGAAGCATTTTGCAGAGTTTTCCCGTGTGTTTCTTTCATCTGCAGTACCTGGCACTTTCAGGGCAAACGTTGTGAAAAACAGTCTCATATGGCCAGGAACGGTGAAATTTGACCGTTTGAGCTGAAATGACAGCTTTGCATCAAATATGTTGCTGGCGTCAAAATAAGACTTTTTCCAGCATGGAAACACTATTTTACATTAGAAGAAGCATTTGGCAGAGTTTTCAAGTATGTTTCTGTGATTTGTACTGTGTGGCATTTTCAGGGCACACGCTGTGTCCCAGACACACGGAGAATGGCTGGAAACGCTTAAAACGGCAAGTTTCAGTCAGTTAGTGCTGAAATGAACGGTGTGTCTAAAATATGTTGCTGGCGTCAAAATAAGACTGTTTCCAGCATGGAAACACTATTTTACATTAGAAGAAGCATTTTGCAGAGTTTTCCCGTGTGTTTCTTTCATCTGCAGTACCTGGCACTTTCAGGGCAAACGTTGTGAAAAACAGTCTCATATGGCCAGGAACGGTGAAATTTTACCGTTTGAGCTGAAATGACAGCTTTGCATCAAATATGTTGCTGGCGTCAAAATAAGACTTTTTCCAGCATGGAAACACTATTTTACATTAGAAGAAGCATTTGGCAGAGTTTTCAAGTATGTTTCTGTGATTTGTACTGTGTGGCATTTTCAGGGCACACGCTGTGTCCCAGACACACGGAGAATGGCTGGAAACGCTTAAAACGGCAAGTTTCAGTCAGTTAGTGCTGAAATGAACGGTGTGTCTAAAATATGTTGCTGGCGTCAAAATAAGACTGTTTCCAGCATGGAAACACTATTTTACATTAGAAGAAGCATTTTGCAGAGTTTTCCCGTGTGTTTCTTTCATCTGCAGTACCTGGCACTTTCAGGGCAAACGTTGTGAAAAACAGTCTCATATGGCCAGGAACGGTGAAATTTGACCGTTTGAGCTGAAATGACAGCTTTGCATCAAATATGTTGCTGGCGTCAAAATAAGACTTTTTCCAGCATGGAAACACTATTTTACATTAGAAGAAGCATTTTGCAGAGTTTTCCCGTGTGTTTCTTTCATCTGCAGTACCTGGCACTTTCAGGGCAAACGTTGTGAAAAACAGTCTCATATGGCCAGGAACGGTGAAATTTTACCGTTTGAGCTGAAATGACAGCTTTGCATCAAATATGTTGCTGGCGTCAAAATAAGACTTTTTCCAGCATGGAAACACTATTTTACATTAGAAGAAGCATTTGGCAGAGTTTTCCCGTGTGTTTCTTTCATCTGCAGTACCTGGCACTTTCAGGGCAAACGTTGTGAAAAACAGTCTCATATGGCCAGGAACGGTGAAATTTTACCGTTTGAGCTGAAATGACAGCTTTGCATCAAATATGTTGCTGGCGTCAAAATAAGACTTTTTCCAGCATGGAAACACTATTTTACATTAGAAGAAGCATTTGGCAGAGTTTTCAAGTATGTTTCTGTGATTTGTACTGTGTGGCATTTTCAGGGCACACGCTGTGTCCCAGACACACGGAGAATGGCTGGAAACGCTTAAAACGGCAAGTTTCAGTCAGTTAGTGCTGAAATGAACGGTGTGTCTAAAATATGTTGCTGGCGTCAAAATAAGACTGTTTCCAGCATGGAAACACTATTTTACATTAGAAGAAGCATTTGGCTGAGTTTTCCCGTGTGTTTCTTTCATCTGCAGTACCTGGCACTTTCAGGGCAAACGTTGTGAAAAACAGTCTCATATGGCCAGGAACGGTGAAATTTGACCGTTTGAGCTGAAATGACAGCTTTGCATCAAATATGTTGCTGGCGTCAAAATAAGACTTTTTCCAGCATGGAAACACTATTTTACATTAGAAGAAGCATTTGGCAGAGTTTTCCCGTGTGTTTCTTTCATCTGCAGTACCTGGCACTTTCAGGGCAAACGTTGTGAAAAACAGTCTCATATGGCCAGGAACGGTGAAATTTTACCGTTTGAGCTGAAATGACAGCTTTGCATCAAATATGTTGCTGGCGTCAAAATAAGACTTTTTCCAGCATGGAAACACTATTTTACATTAGAAGAAGCATTTGGCAGAGTTTTCAAGTATGTTTCTGTGATTTGTACTGTGTGGCATTTTCAGGGCACACGCTGTGTCCCAGACACACGGAGAATGGCTGGAAACGCTTAAAACGGCAAGTTTCAGTCAGTTAGTGCTGAAATGAACGGTGTGTCTAAAATATGTTGCTGGCGTCAAAATAAGACTGTTTCCAGCATGGAAACACTATTTTACATTAGAAGAAGCATTTTGCAGAGTTTTCCCGTGTGTTTCTTTCATCTGCAGTACCTGGCACTTTCAGGGCAAACGTTGTGAAAAACAGTCTCATATGGCCAGGAACGGTGAAATTTTACCGTTTGAGCTGAAATGACAGCTTTGCATCAAATATGTTGCTGGCGTCAAAATAAGACTTTTTCCAGCATGGAAACACTATTTTACATTAGAAGAAGCATTTGGCAGAGTTTTCAAGTATGTTTCTGTGATTTGTACTGTGTGGCATTTTCAGGGCACACGCTGTGTCCCAGACACACGGAGAATGGCTGGAAACGCTTAAAACGGCAAGTTTCAGTCAGTTAGTGCTGAAATGAACGGTGTGTCTAAAATATGTTGCTGGCGTCAAAATAAGACTGCTTCCAGCATGGAAACACTATTTTACATTAGAAGAAGCATTTTGCAGAGTTTTCCCGTGTGTTTCTTTCATCTGCAGTACCTGGCACTTTCAGGGCAAACGTTGTGAAAAACAGTCTCATATGGCCAGGAACGGTGAAATTTTACCGTTTGAGCTGAAATGACAGCTTTGCATCAAATATGTTGCTGGCGTCAAAATAAGACTTTTTCCAGCATGGAAACACTATTTTACATTAGAAGAAGCATTTGGCAGAGTTTTCAAGTATGTTTCTGTGATTTGTACTGTGTGGCATTTTCAGGGCACACGCTGTGTCCCAGACACACGGAGAATGGCTGGAAACGCTTAAAACGGCAAGTTTCAGTCAGTTAGTGCTGAAATGAACGGTGTGTCTAAAATATGTTGCTGGCGTCAAAATAAGACTGTTTCCAGCATGGAAACACTATTTTACATTAGAAGAAGCATTTTGCAGAGTTTTCCCGTGTGTTTCTTTCATCTGCAGTACCTGGCACTTTCAGGGCAAACGTTGTGAAAAACAGTCTCATATGGCCAGGAACGGTGAAATTTTACCGTTTGAGCTGAAATGACAGCTTTGCATCAAATATGTTGCTGGCGTCAAAATAAGACTTTTTCCAGCATGGAAACACTATTTTACATTAGAAGAAGCATTTGGCAGAGTTTTCAAGTATGTTTCTGTGATTTGTACTGTGTGGCATTTTCAGGGCACACGCTGTGTCCCAGACACACGGAGAATGGCTGGAAACGCTTAAAACGGCAAGTTTCAGTCAGTTAGTGCTGAAATGAACGGTGTGTCTAAAATATGTTGCTGGCGTCAAAATAAGACTGTTTCCAGCATGGAAACACTATTTTACATTAGAAGAAGCATTTTGCAGAGTTTTCCCGTGTGTTTCTTTCATCTGCAGTACCTGGCACTTTCAGGGCAAACGTTGTGAAAAACAGTCTCATATGGCCAGGAACGGTGAAATTTTACCGTTTGAGCTGAAATGACAGCTTTGCATCAAATATGTTGCTGGCGTCAAAATAAGACTTTTTCCAGCATGGAAACACTATTTTACATTAGAAGAAGCATTTGGCAGAGTTTTCAAGTATGTTTCTGTGATTTGTACTGTGTGGCATTTTCAGGGCACACGCTGTGTCCCAGACACACGGAGAATGGCTGGAAACGCTTAAAACGGCAAGTTTCAGTCAGTTAGTGCTGAAATGAACGGTGTGTCTAAAATATGTTGCTGGCGTCAAAATAAGACTGTTTCCAGCATGGAAACACTATTTTACATTAGAAGAAGCATTTTGCAGAGTTTTCCCGTGTGTTTCTTTCATCTGCAGTACCTGGCACTTTCAGGGCAAACGTTGTGAAAAACAGTCTCATATGGCCAGGAACGGTGAAATTTTACCGTTTGAGCTGAAATGACAGCTTTGCATCAAATATGTTGCTGGCGTCAAAATAAGACTTTTTCCAGCATGGAAACACTATTTTACATTAGAAGAAGCATTTGGCAGAGTTTTCAAGTATGTTTCTGTGATTTGTACTGTGTGGCATTTTCAGGGCACACGCTGTGTCCCAGACACACGGAGAATGGCTGGAAACGCTTAAAACGGCAAGTTTCAGTCAGTTAGTGCTGAAATGAACGGTGTGTCTAAAATATGTTGCTGGCGTCAAAATAAGACTGTTTCCAGCATGGAAACACTATTTTACATTAGAAGAAGCATTTTGCAGAGTTTTCCCGTGTGTTTCTTTCATCTGCAGTACCTGGCACTTTCAGGGCAAACGTTGTGAAAAACAGTCTCATATGGCCAGGAACGGTGAAATTTTACCGTTTGAGCTGAAATGACAGCTTTGCATCAAATATGTTGCTGGCGTCAAAATAAGACTTTTTCCAGCATGGAAACACTATTTTACATTAGAAGAAGCATTTTGCAGAGTTTTCCCGTGTGTTTCTTTCATCTGCAGTACCTGGCACTTTCAGGGCAAACGTTGTGAAAAACAGTCTCATATGGCCAGGAACGGTGAAATTTTACCGTTTGAGCTGAAATGACAGCTTTGCATCAAATATGTTGCTGGCGTCAAAATAAGACTTTTTCCAGCATGGAAACACTATTTTACATTAGAAGAAGCATTTGGCAGAGTTTTCAAGTATGTTTCTGTGATTTGTACTGTGTGGCATTTTCAGGGCACACGCTGTGTCCCAGACACACGGAGAATGGCTGGAAACGCTTAAAACGGCAAGTTTCAGTCAGTTAGTGCTGAAATGAACGGTGTGTCTAAAATATGTTGCTGGCGTCAAAATAAGACTGTTTCCAGCATGGAAACACTATTTTACATTAGAAGAAGCATTTTGCAGAGTTTTCCCGTGTGTTTCTTTCATCTGCAGTACCTGGCACTTTCAGGGCAAACGTTGTGAAAAACAGTCTCATATGGCCAGGAACGGTGAAATTTTACCGTTTGAGCTGAAATGACAGCTTTGCATCAAATATGTTGCTGGCGTCAAAATAAGACTTTTTCCAGCATGGAAACACTATTTTACATTAGAAGAAGCATTTGGCAGAGTTTTCAAGTATGTTTCTGTGATTTGTACTGTGTGGCATTTTCAGGGCACACGCTGTGTCCCAGACACACGGAGAATGGCTGGAAACGCTTAAAACGGCAAGTTTCAGTCAGTTAGTGCTGAAATGAACGGTGTGTCTAAAATATGTTGCTGGCGTCAAAATAAGACTGTTTCCAGCATGGAAACACTATTTTACATTAGAAGAAGCATTTGGCAGAGTTTTCAAGTATGTTTCTGTGATTTGTACTGTGTGGCATTTTCAGGGCACACGCTGTGTCCCAGACACACGGAGAATGGCTGGAAACGCTTAAAACGGCAAGTTTCAGTCAGTTAGTGCTGAAATGAACGGTGTGTCTAAAATATGTTGCTGGCGTCAAAATAAGACTGTTTCCAGCATGGAAACACTATTTTACATTAGAAGAAGCATTTGGCTGAGTTTTCCCGTGTGTTTCTTTCATCTGCAGTACCTGGCACTTTCAGGGCAAACGTTGTGAAAAACAGTCTCATATGGCCAGGAACGGTGAAATTTTACCGTTTGAGCTGAAATGACAGCTTTGCATCAAATATGTTGCTGGCGTCAAAATAAGACTTTTTCCAGCATGGAAACACTATTTTACATTAGAAGAAGCATTTGGCAGAGTTTTCCCGTGTGTTTCTTTCATCTGCAGTACCTGGCACTTTCAGGGCAAACGTTGTGAAAAACAGTCTCATATGGCCAGGAACGGTGAAATTTTACCGTTTGAGCTGAAATGACAGCTTTGCATCAAATATGTTGCTGGCGTCAAAATAAGACTTTTTCCAGCATGGAAACACTATTTTACATTAGAAGAAGCATTTGGCAGAGTTTTCAAGTATGTTTCTGTGATTTGTACTGTGTGGCATTTTCAGGGCACACGCTGTGTCCCAGACACACGGAGAATGGCTGGAAACGCTTAAAACGGCAAGTTTCAGTCAGTTAGTGCTGAAATGAACGGTGTGTCTAAAATATGTTGCTGGCGTCAAAATAAGACTGTTTCCAGCATGGAAACACTATTTTACATTAGAAGAAGCATTTTGCAGAGTTTTCCCGTGTGTTTCTTTCATCTGCAGTACCTGGCACTTTCAGGGCAAACGTTGTGAAAAACAGTCTCATATGGCCAGGAACGGTGAAATTTTACCGTTTGAGCTGAAATGACAGCTTTGCATCAAATATGTTGCTGGCGTCAAAATAAGACTTTTTCCAGCATGGAAACACTATTTTACATTAGAAGAAGCATTTGGCAGAGTTTTCAAGTATGTTTCTGTGATTTGTACTGTGTGGCATTTTCAGGGCACACGCTGTGTCCCAGACACACGGAGAATGGCTGGAAACGCTTAAAACGGCAAGTTTCAGTCAGTTAGTGCTGAAATGAACGGGTGTGTCTAAAATATGTTGCTGGCGTCAAAATAAGACTGTTTCCAGCATGGAAACACTATTTTACATTAGAAGAAGCATTTTGCAGAGTTTTCCCGTGTGTTTCTTTCATCTGCAGTACCTGGCACTTTCAGGGCAAACGTTGTGAAAAACAGTCTCATATGGCCAGGAACGGTGAAATTTTACCGTTTGAGCTGAAATGACAGCTTTGCATCAAATATGTTGCTGGCGTCAAAATAAGACTTTTTCCAGCATGGAAACACTATTTTACATTAGAAGAAGCATTTGGCAGAGTTTTCAAGTATGTTTCTGTGATTTGTACTGTGTGGCATTTTCAGGGCACACGCTGTGTCCCAGACACACGGAGAATGGCTGGAAACGCTTAAAACGGCAAGTTTCAGTCAGTTAGTGCTGAAATGAACGGTGTGTCTAAAATATGTTGCTGGCGTCAAAATAAGACTGTTTCCAGCATGGAAACACTATTTTACATTAGAAGAAGCATTTGGCAGAGTTTTCCCGTGTGTTTCTTTCATCTGCAGTACCTGGCACTTTCAGGGCAAACGTTGTGAAAAACAGTCTCATATGGCCAGGAACGGTGAAATTTTACCGTTTGAGCTGAAATGACAGCTTTGCATCAAATATGTTGCTGGCGTCAAAATAAGACTTTTTCCAGCATGGAAACACTATTTTACATTAGAAGAAGCATTTGGCAGAGTTTTCAAGTATGTTTCTGTGATTTGTACTGTGTGGCATTTTCAGGGCACACGCTGTGTCCCAGACACACGGAGAATGGCTGGAAACGCTTAAAACGGCAAGTTTCAGTCAGTTAGTGCTGAAATGAACGGGTGTGTCTAAAATATGTTGCTGGCGTCAAAATAAGACTGTTTCCAGCATGGAAACACTATTTTACATTAGAAGAAGCATTTTGCAGAGTTTTCCCGTGTGTTTCTTTCATCTGCAGTACCTGGCACTTTCAGGGCAAACGTTGTGAAAAACAGTCTCATATGGCCAGGAACGGTGAAATTTTACCGTTTGAGCTGAAATGACAGCTTTGCATCAAATATGTTGCTGGCGTCAAAATAAGACTGTTTCCAGCATGGAAACACTATTTTACATTAGAAGAAGCATTTTGCAGAGTTTTCCCGTGTGTTTCTTTCATCTGCAGTACCTGGCACTTTCAGGGCAAACGTTGTGAAAAACAGTCTCATATGGCCAGGAACGGTGAAATTTTACCGTTTGAGCTGAAATGACAGCTTTGCATCAAATATGTTGCTGGCGTCAAAATAAGACTTTTTCCAGCATGGAAACACTATTTTACATTAGAAGAAGCATTTGGCAGAGTTTTCCCGTGTGTTTCTTTCATCTGCAGTACCTGGCACTTTCAGGGCAAACGTTGTGAAAAACAGTCTCATATGGCCAGGAACGGTGAAATTTTACCGTTTGAGCTGAAATGACAGCTTTGCATCAAATATGTTGCTGGCGTCAAAATAAGACTTTTTCCAGCATGGAAACACTATTTTACATTAGAAGAAGCATTTGGCAGAGTTTTCAAGTATGTTTCTGTGATTTGTACTGTGTGGCATTTTCAGGGCACACGCTGTGTCCCAGACACACGGAGAATGGCTGGAAACGCTTAAAACGGCAAGTTTCAGTCAGTTAGTGCTGAAATGAACGGTGTGTCTAAAATATGTTGCTGGCGTCAAAATAAGACTGTTTCCAGCATGGAAACACTATTTTACATTAGAAGAAGCATTTGGCTGAGTTTTCCCGTGTGTTTCTTTCATCTGCAGTACCTGGCACTTTCAGGGCAAACGTTGTGAAAAACAGTCTCATATGGCCAGGAACGGTGAAATTTTACCGTTTGAGCTGAAATGACAGCTTTGCATCAAATATGTTGCTGGCGTCAAAATAAGACTTTTTCCAGCATGGAAACACTATTTTACATTAGAAGAAGCATTTGGCAGAGTTTTCCCGTGTGTTTCTTTCATCTGCAGTACCTGGCACTTTCAGGGCAAACGTTGTGAAAAACAGTCTCATATGGCCAGGAACGGTGAAATTTTACCGTTTGAGCTGAAATGACAGCTTTGCATCAAATATGTTGCTGGCGTCAAAATAAGACTTTTTCCAGCATGGAAACACTATTTTACATTAGAAGAAGCATTTGGCAGAGTTTTCAAGTATGTTTCTGTGATTTGTACTGTGTGGCATTTTCAGGGCACACGCTGTGTCCCAGACACACGGAGAATGGCTGGAAACGCTTAAAACGGCAAGTTTCAGTCAGTTAGTGCTGAAATGAACGGTGTGTCTAAAATATGTTGCTGGCGTCAAAATAAGACTGTTTCCAGCATGGAAACACTATTTTACATTAGAAGAAGCATTTTGCAGAGTTTTCCCGTGTGTTTCTTTCATCTGCAGTACCTGGCACTTTCAGGGCAAACGTTGTGAAAAACAGTCTCATATGGCCAGGAACGGTGAAATTTTACCGTTTGAGCTGAAATGACAGCTTTGCATCAAATATGTTGCTGGCGTCAAAATAAGACTGTTTCCAGCATGGAAACACTATTTTACATTAGAAGAAGCATTTGGCAGAGTTTTCAAGTATGTTTCTGTGATTTGTACTGTGTGGCATTTTCAGGGCACACGCTGTGTCCCAGACACACGGAGAATGGCTGGAAACGCTTAAAACGGCAAGTTTCAGTCAGTTAGTGCTGAAATGAACGGTGTGTCTAAAATATGTTGCTGGCGTCAAAATAAGACTGTTTCCAGCATGGAAACACTATTTTACATTAGAAGAAGCATTTTGCAGAGTTTTCCCGTGTGTTTCTTTCATCTGCAGTACCTGGCACTTTCAGGGCAAACGTTGTGAAAAACAGTCTCATATGGCCAGGAACGGTGAAATTTTACCGTTTGAGCTGAAATGACAGCTTTGCATCAAATATGTTGCTGGCGTCAAAATAAGACTGTTTCCAGCATGGAAACACTATTTTACATTAGAAGAAGCATTTTGCAGAGTTTTCCCGTGTGTTTCTTTCATCTGCAGTACCTGGCACTTTCAGGGCAAACGTTGTGAAAAACAGTCTCATATGGCCAGGAACGGTGAAATTTTACCGTTTGAGCTGAAATGACAGCTTTGCATCAAATATGTTGCTGGCGTCAAAATAAGACTTTTTCCAGCATGGAAACACTATTTTACATTAGAAGAAGCATTTGGCAGAGTTTTCCCGTGTGTTTCTTTCATCTGCAGTACCTGGCACTTTCAGGGCAAACGTTGTGAAAAAACAGTCTCATATGGCCAGGAACGGTGAAATTTTACCGTTTGAGCTGAAATGACAGCTTTGCATCAAATATGTTGCTGGCGTCAAAATAAGACTTTTTCCAGCATGGAAACACTATTTTACATTAGAAGAAGCATTTGGCAGAGTTTTCAAGTATGTTTCTGTGATTTGTACTGTGTGGCATTTTCAGGGCACACGCTGTGTCCCAGACACACGGAGAATGGCTGGAAACGCTTAAAACGGCAAGTTTCAGTCAGTTAGTGCTGAAATGAACGGTGTGTCTAAAATATGTTGCTGGCGTCAAAATAAGACTGTTTCCAGCATGGAAACACTATTTTACATTAGAAGAAGCATTTGGCTGAGTTTTCCCGTGTGTTTCTTTCATCTGCAGTACCTGGCACTTTCAGGGCAAACGTTGTGAAAAACAGTCTCATATGGCCAGGAACGGTGAAATTTTACCGTTTGAGCTGAAATGACAGCTTTGCATCAAATATGTTGCTGGCGTCAAAATAAGACTTTTTCCAGCATGGAAACACTATTTTACATTAGAAGAAGCATTTGGCAGAGTTTTCCCGTGTGTTTCTTTCATCTGCAGTACCTGGCACTTTCAGGGCAAACGTTGTGAAAAACAGTCTCATATGGCCAGGAACGGTGAAATTTTACCGTTTGAGCTGAAATGACAGCTTTGCATCAAATATGTTGCTGGCGTCAAAATAAGACTTTTTCCAGCATGGAAACACTATTTTACATTA